>NC_045980.1:27853605-27936105 GCF_010909765.2 Amblyraja radiata | reverse complement strand
TTCAGTCTACTCGCACCCCTCCAATAATCACTCTTCCAGATCGGCAGTGACTCTATCTCTGTCACTCAGGTACAGTGTAAAACTTTGTTTGCTCGCCCAGTCAAAAGATGCCATACAGTTGAGTTTAGTTTATAGTCACGTGTACCGGGCTACAGTGAAAAGCTTTTTTTGCCTGCTAACCAGTCAACGGAAAGACAATCCATGATTAGTCAAGTCACTTTTAATTCCATAACACATCTAAATAACATCTCTCGTTGACCAAAGTGCTTTACATTGGTGGAGGTACTAACGTTATACAACAGTGGTTCATAGACATAAATACTTACACATAGCCCTCCCTCAGAGGATGTCAAGAAAGGCTTGAGAGTTAAGATGAGTTTTAAGTCTCGACTTAAAAGAGTCGATGGAGGGGGCAGTTCTGATGGGAAGACGGATGCTGTTCCACAGTCTAGGAGCTGCAACAATCAAGCCATCCACAGAGCAACAATACATGATAAAGGGAATAGCGTGAATAATGTTTACTGCAAGATAAAGTCCAGCAAATTCCATTCAAAGATAGTCCGAGGGTCTCCAATGTGGTGGGGATAGTAGTTGAGGACTGCTCTCTAGTTGTTGGTAGGATGGCTCAGACTGAACCTGCCTGATAGAGGAGACTTCTTCTTTTGTGTCCATCTTCCACGCTTCAAATGTTGACATCGCTGTCATCGTCCGTCCTGAAAAGGACACAAGATTCCAGCGACAATCAGTGGGAGCCATCACTTGTTGCAATAGATAATGGTGGTAGCAGAATTAGCTCGGGATTCTTCCAGTTTCCAGCCCTGTATGTGGGTTAAGGTGACTTCTTTCATATCTCTCTCCCATCACTCTCTCTCCATTTCACTGTCTGCAACTCTCTCTCCCCATCACTCTCTCCCCATCACTCTCTCCCATTCACTCTCTCCCCATCACTCTCTCCCCTTCACTCTCTCTCTCCCCATCACTCTCTCCCCTTCACTCTCTCCCCATCACTCTCTCCCCTTCACTCTCTCCCCTTCACTCTCTCCCATTCTCTCTCTCCCATCCTCTCTCTCCCCTTCTCTCTCTCCCCTTCACTCTCTCTCCTCATCACTCTCTCCCCATCACTCTCTCTCTCCCCATCATTCTCTCCCCATCACTCTCTCCCCTTCACTCTCTCCCCTTCACTCTCTCCCCATCACTCTCTCCCCATCACTCTCTCCCCATCACTCTCTCTCTCCCCATCATTCTCTCCCCATCACTCTCTCCCCATCACTCTCTCCCCATCACTCTCTCCCCTTCACTCTCTCCCCATCACTCTCTCCCCATCACTCTCTCCCCTTCACTCTCTCCCCTTCACTCTCTCCCCATCACTCTCTCCCCTTCACTCTCTCCCCATCACTCTCTCCCCATCACTCTCTCCCCATCACTCTCTCCCCTTCACTCTCTCCCCATCACTCTCTCCCCTTCACTCTCTCCCCATCACTCTCTCCCCATCACTCTCTCCCCATCACTCTCTCCCCATCACTCTCTCCCCATCACTCTCTCCCCATCACTCTCTCCCCATCACTCTCTCCCCATCTCTCTCTCCCCATCACTCTCTCCCCCCACCACTCAGTTCCAATGCAACAGCTACATCTACATCACATTATCTTCTCCCCAACTCTACCTTCTTCAATCCCCAACACCCCTTCAAACTATCATCTGAATTTGTTCTGAAATGTCTGAAAAAAGGTCTTGACCTGAAACGTCACCCGTTCCTTCTCTCCAGAGATGCTGCCTGTCCATTGAGTTACTCCAGCGTTTGGTGTCTATCTTTGGTGTAAACCAGCATCTGCAGTTCCTTCCTGCACATCTGAATTAGTTTCACTTCCTTTGTGGTATCTCACCTCAGACTCACCACACCTTCCGCCTTCACCCCCACAACACTGTGGAAACCCGACAGATGAAATACCAGGGGGTCCGTACACCCTCCAGTTGCTTCTCCGCCCACCCTTTGCCTCCAGTAGGTTTCCTTTCACAAAGTGTGCTGAGTGAACGAACCTCTCGCCCACTGTGCTGCAGTGTGGAGACATATAGACAAGGGTCGGCACATTGTATTGTATTGTATTGTATTGTATTACAGCGTTCACAGCGCCAGAGAGACCCGGGTTCGATCCTGGTTACGGGTGCTGTCCGTACGGAGTTTGTACGTTCTCCCTGTGACCGCGTGGCTTTTCACTGAGAAATTTGGTTTCCTCTCACACTACAAAGACGTATAGGGTTGTAGGTTGACAGAAGTGCTGGAGAAACTCAGCGGGTGCAGCAGCATCTATGGAGCGAAGGAAATAGGCAACGTTTCCGACCGAAACCCGGTTGTAGGTTATTTGGCTTGGTATAAATGTAAAATATATCCCTAATGTAGGATAGTGTTAATGCGCGGGGATCGCTGGTCAGTGCGTGCTCGAAGGGCTGAAGGGTCTGTTGGTAAGTTCTAAATTACACTAAACCATTACACACGAGAGACAGGAGTTGGGGCAAAGGATATGTGGTTTATTCAGACTCCTTCCAAGGTTGTTCAGCAAAACATCGTTACAATCAAGTCAATCGTTCAATGGGTGATAGCCTTGAAACATTATCTATAGTAAACATTGCAGATTCTGCACCTTTAAAGAATTGCGTTTACATGCAGAATTCAGCCTAGTTGGAATTTTTTAAGTCAATGAGAATGGGAAAAAACCTTTCATCACTGTCTGCCTCTGACTTTTGTCAATATTTTCGAACTCTGCATTGGACACAACTAATTAGATTAGCAACTAATTAATCGACTGTAAACCTACCAACTGACTATCGACTGACATCTATTTTAAACCGTGTAGGAAGGAACTGCAGATGCTGGTTCTGTCTGGAGAAGGGTCTCGACCCAAAACATCACCCATTCCTTCTCTCCGAAGTTGCCGCCTGTCCCGCTGAGTTACACCAGCATTTTGTATCTATTTTAACTCTGACTTCCACATGATCTAGACTACACTTCTTCCCACTATGCCTCCTACAAAGACTTTATCCCCACTTCCCAATTCCTCTGTCTACACCGCCCGCATCTGCGCCCAAGGTGAGGTGTTCCATACATGGACATCTGAGATGTCCTCATTCTTTAGGGAAGGGGGGTTCCCATCTTCCATCATAGATGAGGCCCTTACTAGGGTCTCCTCGATGTCCCGCAGCTCTGCTCTTGCTCCCCCTACCTCCAGTCGCAACCTGGACAGTCTCCCTTGTCCTCAACTTTCACCCCATCAGTCGTCGCATACAGCAGATAATCCTCCGACATTTTCACCACCTCCAATGGGATCCCACCACTAGCCACATCTTCCCATCTCCACCCCTCTCCGCTTTCCGCAGAGACTGTTCCCTCCGCAACTCTCTGGTCAACTCATCCCTTCCCCCCAAAACCACCCCCTCCCCAGGTACTTTCCCCTGCAACCGCTGGAGATGCCACACCTGTCTCTTTACCTCCTCCCTCGACTCCGTCCAAGGACCCCGACAGTCTTTTCAGGTGAGGCAGAGGTTCACTTGCTCCTACGCCAACCTCATCTACTGTATCCGCTGCTCCAGGAGTGGACTCCTGTATATCGGAGAGTCCAAGTGCAGGCTCGCCGATCGTTTCGCTGAGCACCTCCGCTTAGTTCGCCTAAACCTACCTGATCTCCCGGTTGCTCAACACTTTATCTCCCCCTCCCATTCCCACACTGACCTTTCTGTCCTGGGCCTCCTCCATTGTCAGAGTGAGGCCCAGCGCAAATTGGAGGAACAGCACCTCATATTTCGCTTGGGTAGTTTACACCCCAGCGGCATGAACATTGACTTCTCTAACTTCGTAACCCTTGCTTTCCTTCTCTCTCCATCCCTCGTCCTTCCCAGTTCTCCGACCAGTCTGACTATCCCCCCGATTAAATTTTACCTCTGTTTCCTTTGTTGTTACCTTCTCCAAGCTAACAACGATCTATTCTACATTTTCCTTGATATCTATCTCTTTTGATGTCTCGTTTTCACACCTTACCTCTGTGTCTCCCTCTCCCCTGACCCTCAGTCTGAAGAAGGGTCTAGATCTGAAATGTCACCCATTCCTTCTATCCAGAGATGCTGCCCGTCCCGCTGAGTGACTCCAGCATGTGGTGTCTGTCTGTGGTGTAAACCAGCATCTGCAGTTCCTTCCGACACAACTCTTACAGTTATCTAGACTACATCTCCTACCGGCCTTCCACTTGCAAAGATGCCATCCTCAACTCTCAATTCCTCCAAGATGAGACGTTCCACTCTAGGACATCCAAGATGGGACATCCAAGACCAGTTGCGAATGGGGGTAGGGGGAGCAAGAGCGGAGCTGCAGGATATCGAGGAGACCCTAGTAAGGGCCTCATTTATGATGGAAGATGGGAACCCCCTTCCCTAAAGAATGTGTGCTGGGAATTTAGCCAAATTGCATCAAGCTCACACCATGGGGTCTGAATTGAACCCAGAACTGGCAGCAAATATTAACCCTGAACTCTGGGCAACACTTGGGGCGGCACGCTGGCGTTCGATCCCGACTACGGGCGCTGCCTGTATGGAGTTTGTCCATTCTCCGCGTGACCTGCGTTGGTTTTCTCCGGGTGCTCCGGTTTCCTCCCACACTCCAAAGACTAACAAAGTTTATAGGTTCATCGGCTTCGGTGAAATTGCAAATTGTCCCTCGTGTGTCGGATTGGACTGTTGCACGGGGTGATCGCTGGTCGGCACGGACATAGTTGGCCGAAGGGCCTATTTATTTCCGTGCCATATCTCTAAAGTCTAAAATCGAAAATTATGCTCTCAAGTCAAACATTAGGTGCAGGTACGTAAAAGCTAATATCATTGATTAATTTCCTCATGTTTCTATGATTTAAAAAATATATATATTTAAAATGTACTTCAATGTTATTTTCTTTATAGAAAGCATTAGAAAGATAAAATGCCAGCTTAAAAAAAAAACAGAAATTGGTTGGACTGGTTTGTGGTACCCCAATGCTCAAATTGTATACCCTCACACTCATATTTTGGCTGTAGCATATTAAATATTGGAATATCTTCAACACTGAATACATCCGTTACAGTGGAGATCACATGTGCAGCAGGTAGTGCAGGTGGATATGATGGACTGCTTCTTCACATTGTCCAAACATCAAGAAGGGACGTCTGCCATCACTCTCAAGACCCTTTTAAAGCCTTCCTGCACTAATTAAGTGGGAACAAAACAGGAAAAGACCACTTTAATTCATCTGGTTAGCTCCAGAGATCAAAGGCAGAAAGTACTTCATTTCCTGATGCCTCAATTGATTTTCTTGCCAGTCCAATTGCCTCTTAAAATCACTGAAGTTAGCCATCTCCATCTCCTTCCTGGGCAGTCCCTTCCAATGGCCCACCTCAGCCTCTGTGGAGAACGGCAACCTTATCTGTCCTCCCTCGCCCCCTCCCCCAAGCTTCAGTATGTGTCCTCCCCCCCCCCCCCACTTCAGTTTAGTTTAGAGATACAACGGTGAAACAGGCCCTTCGGCTCACCGAGCCCCTAACGACCAGCGATCCCGGCACGCTAACACCCACCTACACACACACTAGGGACAATTATACATTCATAGCAAGCCAGTTAACCTATGGACCTGCACGTCTGTGGAGTGTGGGAGGAAACCGAAGATCTGGGAGAAAACCCACGCAGGTCATGGGGAGAACGTACAAACTCCGCACAGACAAGCACCCGTAGTCAGGATCGAACCCGGGTCTCTGGCGCTGTGAGGCAGCAACTCTACCGCTGCGCCATCGTGACGCCCAAATCATCCGCCCAAATTCACTCCAAGCATGCAGTTTTTTACAACCACGTTGTAGAAAGATTTAGGGCTCGGCTTACTGACACCACCTAGGGATCTGAATACCTTAGAACCACCCTCACTCCTTTTGGGTTGAATGATACAGAATTTATAATACACCAAAACACCAAGTGACTAGGGTGAGACTCGTCCTTGATTATGCTGCTGGCCTTAGGTGTGGACCTAATGGAGAGCTGGTGTTGCCAGTCCACAGTGACTCTTAATTGATTAAATATCATTTAAAGCTCTTATTCCAAAGGCAGCAACTCACCCACAAACAATTTATATTAATTTGCCATGAGTTATAGCACCTTAAAACCTGTCCTAGAGGTCACAGTTTAAGGATAAGGGGGGAAATCTTTTAGGACCGAGATGAGAAAATCATTTTTTACACAGCGAGTGGTGAATCTGTGGAATTCTCTGCCACAGAAGGTAGTTGAGGCCAGTTCATTGGCTTTATTTAAGAGGGAGTTAGATGTGGCCCTTGTGGCTAAAGGGATCAGGGGGTATGGAGAGAAGGCAGGTACAGGATACTGAGTTGGATGATGAGCCATGATCATATTGAATGGCGGTGCAGGCTCGAAGGGCCGAATGGCCTACTCCTGCACCTATTTTCTATGTTTCTATTTGAAATGTGCAGGTTATTTGACTGTAAAGTGCAGGCAGATACAACTTGAACAGTGCCAGGTGTCAATTCATTGAATAGAAGGGAGACCAAGGCAGAAAGCTGAGGAGACCGCTAGCTAATGAAGTAGGGGCGGCACAGTGGGGCAACGAGCGGAGCCGCTGTCTAACAGCGCCACATCCCCGGTTCAATCCCCGGCAGGGGTCCAGGCCTGTGGAGTTGTGGCCTCTAGTAAATTGCCCCCACTGTGCAACTGAGCGGTTGAATGTCAGGAGAATTAAAAAATGAATTAATATACGATACGATATAGAACTTTATTTATCCCAGGAGGGAAATTGGTCTGCCAACAGTCATAAAACACAACAAGGTACTTGAAACATGAAATTAAAGTCAAGTCCAGGATTGGGGATGTGTAAAGGTTGTTGGGGGGGGGGGGGGGGGCAGTCAGTCTACCCCACGACAGGAATGGGGGGGAGTTTTACAGTTTGATAGCCACAGGGAAGAAGGATCTCCTGTGGCGTTCTGTACTGCATTTTGTTGCAACCAGCCGAAGGTGCTCCTCAGGTTGACCAGTGTGTCATGGAGGGGGTGAGGTGTATTGTCCAAGACGCTCCGCAGTTTGAGGAGCATCCTCCCCTCCAAGACCAACCTCCCATGAATCCAATAGACTAAGACTGGTGAGAATGGATGATTAATGGTCAGTGCCACGCGATGTGCCCCGCCTCTCGACTGCTCTTTGAATCTAGCTTTAGGGCGGCACGGTGGTGCAGCGGTAGAGTTGCTGCCTTACAGCGCCAGAGAAGCAGGTTCGATCCTCACCACGGGTGCTGCCTGTACAGAGTTTGCACTGTTATCCCTGTGACCGCTCCGGTTTCCTCCCACACTCCGAAGACGTACAGGTTTGTAACTTAAATGGCTGCGGTAGAGATTGTGAACTGTCCCTAGTGTGTAGCATAGTGTTAGTGTTCGGGGGTCGCTGGTGGGAGCGGCCGAAGGGCCTGTTTCCGTGCTGTATCTCTAAAGTCAACTAAAAGGTGTTGGACGGGCAGACTGTTGGAATGTGGGCAGGGGGGTCTCAGCCTTGCTCCAGAGCAGATGTTTCTGTCAACCCTTTGTCGCTAACACCATTATATTCCCCTTGTATCTTTAGCGAGCTTTGGAAGAATGCGACTCTTATCTCTGGCTACTAGTCCAAGGTCCACTGTGCTCTCACCCTTCAGGCCTCTGACCCTTGAAATTGGGTTATCCATGCGCCAGAGTGCGGACTTTGACATGGTGATTTCAGTCTCCACTTCCCATGCTTTTCGTGCGGGGAACATCAATAGCCTTTGTTTGCCCTTCTATTATACCTCTGACATGCTGGTGTAAGTGGGGCCGCAGTTACATTCACAACAAATATTTATTCTCTCTTACTCTCTGCTAACATTCCAAGAGCACCAAGGCCCACACTGGCGATTATCTCACATAGCTGGGCGATAATCGGCAGCAATGGAATTCAGAGCAGCTCTGCTGTTTTAACACAAGAGGTTACACTCAAAATCAAGCACCCAGCCTTGGTGAGCGTTGGCTACAAAGTCCTTGGTGCCAATCCTGGAGGAATCCATAAGACATAGGAGCAGGAAGAGGCCATTTGGCCCATCCAGTCATGGCTGATCTTTCTCTCCCTCTCAACCCCACTCTCCTGCCTTTTCCCCGTAACCTTTGATGCTCTTGCTCCTCAAGAATCTATCAAACTTAAAAACCTTGCTCATCAAGAACCTTAACACTATCCATTGACTTGGCCTCCACAGCCCTGTGCGGCGATGAATTCCACAGATTCACCACCCTCTGGCTAAAGAAATTCTTCCATTGTAAATCAATGTCCTTTTCCTTCCAAGATGGGGTGGAGGGCGAGGGTGTTGTGATTTGAGTCGGGATTTGACCAGACTGAAGAGGGCTCTCAACCTGAAACGCCGCCTGTCCATGTTCTCCAGAGATGCCTCCTGACCTGCTGAGTTACTCCAGGACTTTGAGTCCTTTTGAGCATCTACAGTTCTGTGAAACATCGAAGAACTATGTGGATTGAGACGGTGCTGAGCCGACAAAGCTAAAACAGGTTCACTGAACAGTCCCATCATCTGCCTGCCACCGCACGTGGCAGCAGCCCCCCCCCCCCCCCCCCCCCCCTCCCCACGCCGGGTCTCCTAAGGTTCTCGGCGCCCCCCTCCCCTGCTGGGTCCCCATTTGTTCTCGGCAGCCTTCTTCTGCTCTCAAACGGCCCCTCTCCCTCTCCAATGGCCCTCTCCCTCTCCAATGGCCCTCTCCCTCTCCGACGGCCCTCTCCCTCTCCAATGGCCCTATCCCTCTCTGACGGATCGCCTCCTTCTCTGACGGCCCCACTCTCTCTCTAATGGCTCCCCTCACTCTCTGATGGGCCCCCTCGCTATTTGACGCCCCCCCCCCTTGCTCTCTGAAGGCCCCTCTCCCTCTCCAATGGCCCTCTCCCTCTCCAATGGCCCTCTCCCTCTCCAATGGCCCTCTCCCTCTCCGATGGCCCTATCCCTCTCTGACGGATCTCCTCCTTCTCCAACGGCCCCACTCTCTCTCCAATGGCCCTCCTCGCTCTCGCACTTGGTTTTATCCCCAAAGTTGCAATAGATAATAAGCCTGCTCATACCAGGAATGTTTACATTCCCCTAAGTAACTTTTGTTGGTTAATTCTGGACATTGGAACACAAAACATGGTTGGCCACTGAGTTGCCCTGAGGAATATTTCCATGTAGGAGGCGCTGTGTTTAGTTATGTTGTTGATGCACAGGTCCAGTGTGGTCTATAGTATTTGGTCAATGTGGTTCACATTGGTCAACACCGGGTGCATGTCGTGTGAGAAAATAAATGAATAATCAGTGAGGTTAAATCAGATTGCTAACATTTATTAATGAGCACAGTTCACAATAAAGTAGATTACATAGTATATCATCAACATCTTATAGAATCAGACTGCATTTTGTTTCTGCTTAACCATATGAAAATTCACATGTCAATTTTTGGAAAAAAAATTGTTAAGACACAACGGGAATGAAATTGTTTTTTGTAGCAAAATTGGAAAAATATTTAACGTTTCAATTTACATCAGTGAAAGTTACAGGACTAACATTTAGATTAGCTTGGTTTAGTTTAGTTTAGTTTCGCGAAACAGGCCCTTCGGCCCACCGAGTCCGTGCCGACCAGTGATCTCCGTGCACTAGCACTATCCTAAACACCAGGGACAATTTACAATCTTTACCGAAGCCAATTAACCTACAAACCTGCACATCTTTGGAGTGTGGGAGGAGACAGAGCATTTGGAGAAAACCCACGAGGTCAAGGGGAGAATGTACAAACCGTATTTCCATCAGCACCCGCAGTCAGTTTCTATTTCAATTTCAATTTCTATTCAGCCCATCAGGTCACTACTGCTAAGAAAGAAAGAGTGGAAGCAAATGAGGGAGGGATGTTGGGTGGATGGGGAGGGGGGGGAGGAGTGTGTAGGAGATGGGCAGGTAGGGCCAGTGGGCAAGGGGACAGAATGAATGATAGGGGTCTGGAGGGTGGGCTTTGGAAATAAGGGGGTGTGTGAGAGGACCTGGGAAGGTCAGAAGGAGGGAGAGAGGGACCGAGGAGTTGCAGGTTACCAATTTCATCCAATTTATCTCCGCAGATATTGCTGCGCCGTTGAGTTCTTCCAGCAGCTTAGTTGTTGCTCCAGACTCCGGCACGTGCAGTCTCTCATGTCCAAAATATCACTGCAACGCTGGGCAGGGCATAGAACGAACCAACAGGGACACACACAAAATGAAGGCAATGAAAGGGACGCAGACACAGGAGATGTTCACGTAGGTGCGGTGGTGCAGTGCTGGAGTTGCTGCCTCACAGCGCCAGGGACCTGAGTACCTTCTCCACGTGACTTCTGGGATCCCCGCTTTCCTCCCACACTCCAACGGCGTACAGGTACAAACCTGATTGACTTTGGTAAAATTGTAAATTGTCCCCAGTGTGTGTAGGGTAGTGTTGGCATACGGGGATCGCTGGTTTGCACAGACTCGGTGGGCCGAAGGGCCTGTTTCCGCGCTGTATCTCTAAACTAAACTAAGAGAGAATTGTTGAATGGTTGAAGCAAGGTTTGTAAAAATCCATTACAAAGTATGAGTTGTGTTCCATGAAAAACTAAATGGAATCAGCTTGGAGCAGCAATCAGGCACAGTGTTTGCACAAAGGCCTGGAATGTGGCTATCAGGGGCTCAGTGATAATTACTGTGTGGCTGTGTACGTGCGCTGTGTGTGATCCAGCCCTGTTCACAGACTATGTCCCTGCTCCGTGAGAATGCCCCAAATAAGCGGGCGATACAATGGCGCTGCGGTAGAGGCGCTGCCTTTTACAGCACCAGAGAACCGGGTTCGATCCTGACTACGGCTGCTCTCTGTACGGAGTTTGCACGTTCTCCCCGTGACCCCCGTGGGTTTTCTCCGGGTGCTCCGGGTTTCCTCCCACACTCCAAAAACGTACAGATTTCTGGGTAAAATTGTAAATTAGAAACATAGAAACCAGGTGCTGGAGTAGGCCACTCGGCCCTTCGAGCCTGCACCACCATTCAATATGATCATGGCTGATCGTCCAACTCAGTATCCTGTACCTGCCTTCTCTCCATACCCCCTGATCCCTTTAGCCACAAGGGCCACATCTAACTCCCTCTTAAATATAGCCAATGAACTGGCCTCGACTACCTTCTGTGGCAGAATTGTCCCTTGCGTGTAGGATAGTGCTCGTGTACGGGGTGATCGCTGGTCGTCATGGACTCGGTGGGCCGAAGGGCCTGTTTCGCGCTGTATCTCTAAGCTAAACTAAACTACAGTTTCCACAAGGTCCAGCGTACCCTTATATTCCTCATGCGTCGACCCTCACACGAGATAATCCTATTTCGGCCACAAAACACTTTGATGCCACCTCTTGCTGTTCTGTGGATTGGAGGTGTAGTGCCAGGTGTTGCCTCACCTGCAGTTGTAGAGGGAAGTGCCTGGGAAGGGAACAGGTAGAGGGGAAGGACAGGTGGGTGGGTGGGTGGGTGGAGAGGGATGAATGAAACAAGCAGAGTAGAGAGAGAGGCCACTGCTGAGAGGGGAAAGAGGTCAGGATGGGACTGGTGGTGGATTCGAAAACACTTAGGGAAAACACCGACTGAGTTGTGACACGTGCACAGAACTGCGATACACTCACAATCTCAGACACCGGCACAGAACACAAACACATAGACAGAAAATAGAACACTCGCCAAAACTAGAAACACTCACAGGACTGGAGCACACCACAGGGTAGCACAGTGGATAGAGCTGCTGCCTCACAGCGCCACAGACCTGGGTCTGATCCTGACCTCGGGTGCTGTCTGTGTGTGGAGTTTGCACATTCTCCCTGTGACCGCGTGGGTTTCCTCCAGGTGCTCCGGTTTCCACCCAAATCCCAAAGACGTGCGGGTTTGTTGGTTAATTGGCCTCTAATTGCCGCTAGTGTGCAGTGGGACAACCAGCGTGAACGGGTGATCAATGGTCGGCGTGGACTCACTCAGTGGGCTGAAGGGCCTGTTTCCATGCTGTATTTCTAAACCAAATTAAACTAAACTAAACTAAACACACAGTGGACTGGGTGCATACACAGACCTCAGGCACACATACAGAACTAGAACACACACACACAGAGCGCTGGGCACACACACAGAACTAGGGCACATTCACAGAGCTATGACACACTCACAGACACAGGGACACATAGAATGCAGGTACACTCACGGTTTTTACACTCACAGGTCTGTGACGCATTCACAAATCTAGAATAAATCCTGTAAAAATGATTCAAACTCAAAGCACTGGGAGATATTCACAGATCTGTGGCACACAGACCCGGGACACACACACAGAGATCTGTGGCACACACATAGAGCTCGGACACACACACCTAGAGCTGGATTACACTTATAAACCTGGCACAGAGCAGGTAATGATGAATTAGAGTACAAGAGGGAGATTTATAATGTGATTGAATCAGAACAATCTTGCTCTTAAGATAGATACAAATTGCTGGGTTAACGCAGCAGGTCAAGCAGCATCTCGAGAGAAAAGGAATAGGTGACGTTTCGGGACAGGACGCTTCTTCAGCAGAACCGAAACGTTAACTATTCCTTTCCTCCAGAGATGCTGCCTGACCCGCTGAGTCTCTCCAGCATTTCGTGTCTATCTTTGGTATAAACCAGCATCTGCAGTTCCTTCCTGCGCAATCTTGCTCTGATCTTTTGCAACACCAAGGAGCTGATTGCAGGCTTCAGGAAGGGAAAGCCGGGGGTCCCTGATTCTGTCTTCATTGATGAGACGGGCAGTGGAGAGAATCAACCAAGCTTCAAGTTCCTGGGCGTGCATATTCCTGATGCTTCCAAGATGCTGCCCAACCCTAGTAGTCACAGAAGCAGATCTACAATCACATATTACAATCGCTCCACACTCTTAAATCTCCGCTCCTACAGACTCAATTGTAATCGTGTATTGTCTTTCTGTTGACTGGATAGCACGCAACAAAAGTTTTTCACTGTACCTTGGTACACGTGACAATAAACTAAACTGAACTGAAGCTCTATCCTGGGCCAAGCACATGCGATGCAAAGACAAAATAGCTCACCGATTCCTAAGAAGTTCCTCAGAAGACTGAGGAGATTTGGTACCTGGACGAATACTGTTTTACTTTCAGTTCGAGAGCATACTGGCTGGTTGCATCATGGTGTATATAGTTTGCTCTTATTTCACGACTACCATCGGGATGAAGGTCCAGGAGGCTGAACTCTGTGACCACCAGGTTCATGAACAGCTTCTTCCCAACGACCACTAGACACAAGACCAAACACTGCCTTGGCAACTACGATCTTCTGTGGACGGTAGCTTCAGTTCCATTATCGACTTATGGTTACCCAGTATTGCTGTTATAAACTTACTATATTCATCATTATTTAGGTTAGTCTAGTGGTTTAGTTTTGTTTCATTCATGAGTCCGAGTGTAGGAGGGAGATTAATACTCTGATCGAGTGGTGCCAGAATTACGAATTACTCTCAAGATGGACACAAAATGCTGGAGTAACTCAGCTAGAGTAACTCAGCGGGTCAGGCAGCATCTCTGGAGAAAAGGAATAGGTGACATTTCGGGTCAGAACCCTTCTTAAGTCTGAAGTTTAGCTTAGTTTAGTTTAATTTAGTTTAGAAATACAGCATGGAAACAGTTCCTTCAGCCCACTGAGTCCACACTGACCATCGATCACCAGTACACACTGGTTCTATGTTATCACAGTTTCTTATCCACTTCCATCACACTAGGGCCAATTTGCAGAGGCCAATTAACCTACAAGCCCGTGTCTTTATTTTTGGTGCGGGAAAGAACTGCAGATAGAAACATAGAAAATAGGTGCAGGAGTAGGCCATTCGGCCCTTCGAGCCTGCACCGCCATTCAATATGATCATGGCTGATCATCCATCTCAGTATCCCGTACCTGCTTTCTCTCCATACACCCTGATCCCTTTAGCCACAAGGGCCACATCTAACTCCCTCTTAAATACAGCCAATGAACTGGCCTCGACTACCCTCTGTGGCAGAGAATTCCACAGATTCACCACTCTCTGTGTAAAAAATGATTTTCTCATCTCGGTCCTAAAAGACTTCCCTCTTATCCTTAAACTGTGACCCCCTTGTTCTGGAGATGCTGGTTTAAATCGAAGGTTGACACAAAATGCTGGAGTAACCCTGCGGGTCAGGCAGAATGGGTGACGTTTTGGGTTGAATCTGAAGAAACGTCACCCATTCATTCTCTCCAGAGATGCTGCCTGACCCGCTCAGCAGTTACTCCAGCATTTTGTGTCTTTATTTTGGATGACAGGCTAGCGTGCAACAAAATGTTTTCACCAAACCTCAGTACACGTAACAACAATATTAAACTTAAAATAAAACTTAAAACTAAAACAATTTAACATTTAGAAAAATGTGGGCTAATAAATGAAATTCAGCATGGATTTATTAATGGTAGGGTGGTACAATTAACTTGATCAATTCTTTGCTGAAGTAAATAAAAAGATTGATAAGGGCAACATAGCTGAATATAGCCGTTCAGACACGGACCCTCACATCCCATGCAGGTGAAAACTTTAATCCTCAAATTCCATTCCATCTCTCCACCATTTATATTACATTTATGCCCCTGTATTTGTATCCCTCGACTGAAAGAAACCAATCCTTCCTATCTATTCTAATGAAACTTCTCGTGATTTAGCTCAGTTTGTTTTTAGGTCTCTCTACATCCAGTGTATGTAACCCTAGCTTATCTACTCTTGCCTTATGGTTAAAATGTTCCATCCCTGGCAACGACCTCATAAATCTCCTCTGCAGAATCCCCAGTGCAATCATACCTTTCTTGTAATGTGGAGCCCAGAACTGTGTGCTGTATTTACACTGTGGTCTAGTGTGTGTAGGAGAGAGTGGGTTGCAAGGATTACAAAGATAAAGAAATCAATACTCAAAAAACTCAGTTATAAGTTGCCCAAGCAAAATAGGCAACCCCCTCTCTCTGCCCCTCCCCCACCTAAGTCGTTATACTAGCTTCAAAGTCGTCTTGTTGAGTCTCATTGTCCATAACCCGTTTTCACCAAGACCACAGCTGCCTCTTTGATCATTGTTACCTTTTTGCATTTGTCTTTCATTCATTTGTTCTACATCTCTCTGTACATCATCGTCTATTTCTCTCGTTTCCTTTTCCCCCGACTCTCAGTCTGAAGAAGGGTCTTGACCCAAAACGTCACCCGTTCATTTTTCTCCAGCGGTGCTGCCTGACCTGCTGAGTTACTCTAGAGTTTTGTGTCTATCTTTGGTCTATCTGCAGTTCCTTCCTACACATTATTGAATCCTGTTTACAGGATTCTCATGGGCACATGTCTTTTTGCCCAGCCTGCCATGTGGAACTTACTGAAAATGCCCTTATTCCATGGAGTCGCCTCCGGTCACTGAATATTTATCATCCAATATATCTGGCTTGGCTAATACTCAGGCAAGTGGTTTTTCAGTGAATTTACCCTTGTATTTAAAAAAACTAACATAAGTTTCAGCAGAGTCAAAATGGATTAATGAAAGGAAAATCCTTTCACAAATCTGTTAGAGCTTTTTGAGATTGGAACATGCAGAATAAATCATGGAAACCTGGGAATGGCCTTGAATAATGTGGCTTAGGTGAGGTGCGTGCATGTGTTTGCGTGTGTGTGCATGTGTGAGCATGCACGTGTATGCGTGTGTGGGCATGTGTGTGCGTGCATGTGTGTGCATGCATGTGTATGTGTGTGCGTGCATGTGTATGCGTGCATGTGTGTGTGTGTGTGTGTGTGCGTGCGTGCATGTGTGTGTGCGTGTGTGCATGTGTGTGTGTGGGTGTGTGTGAGTGCAGATGTATGCATGTGTGGATGTGTGTGTGAGAGAAAGGGAGGGAGGAGGGAGAGAGAGAGCGACTGTAGGTGAATGAGTTGTAGCCTCTATAATGGGACCATGTGCATTAAACCAAAGGTAAGGCTGGCCTTTCCTACCTCCATTCTCCCCCATTCCCCCCCCCCCCCCTCTACTTTCAGTCTAAAGGAGGGTTCCAAACCGAAGCATCACCCATCCTTTTCCTCCAGAGATGCTGCCCAACCTGTTGAGTTACTCCAGCGCTTTGTGTCTATCTTTGGTGTAAACCAGCATCTGCAGTTCCTTCCTGCACCAAAGAATATCTGTGGAGTAAATACAGGAAAATTATTCAGAAAAATTGTAAAGCTTTTAATTTCCTTTTGAATCCTACATATTATCCCATTGTTTAATGAGTATTGTTTTATTAAATATGTTGACATTTTTAGATTTATGTAAGTCGCATCTAAGTCACCCTATAAAGTTATGACATTATGGAGTAGTATGTAACCTGCTCATTTAGTATTTTATGTGGCTTTAATATTGAAACGTTCCTACCAAAGCTCCTCGTTTGAACAATAGGGAAGACCCCGGCTCTCAGGGGTTTAAAATAATTCGGGGAGATCGTATTGAAATACAGAGACCTCTTAGAGGTTTCACAGGATAGGTGTATCGATGATGATGATGTTTAGGGTGGCACGGTGGTGCAGCGGTAGAGTTGCTGCCTCACAGCGCCAAAAACCCAGGTTCGATCCTGACTACGGGTGCTGTCTGTACGGAGTATGTACGTTCTCCCCGTGACCGCGTGGGTTTTCTCCAGGTGCTCCGGTTTCCTCCCACACTCCAGTGACAGGATTGTTGGTTAATTGGCTTGGTATAATGGTAAATTGTCCCTAGTGTGTAGGATAGTGCGAATGTGCGGGGATCGCTGGCCGGTGCAGACTTGGTGGGCTGGTGGTCCCCTTTTCCACGCTGTATCTCTAAACTAAACTAAACACCTGGCTGTGTTGTCTACATACCCAGGCTCAAAGTAAGACATCAGCCATGAAGGATGAAGATTAAAAGACATTTCTTCACTAAGAGATGGTGAATTTGGAATTTATTACCCGACAAGGCTGTGGGGAATGGGTCAATGAATACGTTCGAGGCACAGATTAATAGATTTCTGAATAGTGAAGGAATCAAGAGGTGTGGGGGTGGTGCAGGGAAATGGTGCTAAGATTTCCAATGATCTTATTAATCAGTAGAGCAAGTGTTGAATCTCCTGCTTCTGATTCTTGTGTGAAATATCTCAGTCCAGGGTCGATGTTCCTGCCACACAGTTTTTGCCTCATTATTATTGATGTTATTGCTCTTGGAGTTTTCTGATTCGTGAAGGCTTCCTTTGTTCACCAAGTGTGCCTTTGCACAATGTGTTCTAGCAGTGTTTGTGTGTGTGTGTGTGTGTGTGTGTGTGTGTGTGTATGTGTGAGTGTGTGTGAACTGTGTGAGTGTGTGTATGTGTGAGTGTGTGTGAACTGTGTGAGTGTGCCCATGTCTTTGCTGTGTATGTGCATCTGTGTGTATTTTCAAGCTCTGAGTGTATTTGTTGTAGCTCTGAGTGTGTGTGTGTGTGTGTGTGTGTGTACTGTACATCCATGTCTGAAGCGTGTGTGGCTGTATATGTGTCCTACTCTGTGTATATGTGTGTGTGTGTGTGTGTGTGATGGCTCTGTGTGTGTGTGTGTGTGTGTGTGTGTGTGTGTGTGTGTGTGTGTGTGTGTGTGTGTGTGTGTGTGTGTGTGTGTGTGTCTGTATATGTGTCCTACTCTGTGTATATGTGTGTGTGTGTGTGTGTGTGTGTGTGTGTGTGTATGTGTGATGGCTCTGTGTGTGTGTGTGTGTGTGTGTGTGTGTGTGTGTGTGTGTGTGTGTGTGTATATGTGTCCTACTCTGTGTATATGTGTGTGTGTGTGTGTGTGTGATGGCTCTGTGTGTGTGTGTGTGTGTGTGTGTGTGTGTGTGTGTGTGTGTGTGTGTGTGTGTGTGTGTGTGTGTGTGTGTGTGTGTGTGTGCGGGTCTGAAGGTGTGTATGTCTACATGTCTGTGCCTTAGCTCTGTGTGTGTGTGTGTGTGTGTGTGTGTGTGTGTATATGTGTGTGTGTACTCATGTCTGAAGCGTGTGTGTCTGTATATGTGTCCTACTCTGTGTATTGTGTGTGTGATAGCTCTGAGTGTGTGTGTGTGTGCAGGTCTGAAGGTGTGTATGTCTACATGTCTGTGCCTTAGCTCTGTGTGTGTGTATATGCATGTCTGAAAGGTGTGTGTTCTACATGTGTGTCCTAGCTGTGTGTGTGTTCAGGCATGTCTGAAGTTGTGTGCCTGTATGTGTGTCCCACAGTGTGTGTGTGTGTGTGTGCGTGCGTGCGTGCGTGTGTGTGTGTGTGTGTGTGTGTGTGTGTGTGTGTGTGTGTGTACGTATGTGCGTGTGTGTTTGATGGGTCTGAGTGTGTGTGTGAACTGTCTTTGACTGAATGTGTGTGTGTCCTAGCTCTCTATACATGTCCAAGCTCTGTGTTACGGCTCTGTCTATGTGCTGGGATCAGTGCATCTGCTGACTCAGTGTTGGTCTTCATTGGTGAGGGTGTCCTTGATGACTCAATGTATTTCATGTTCTTGTTTAGTGAGTGTGATCTTGTTCACTTGGAAGCCTGGCTCAGTTTGTCTCTCCCAATGTGATTTTTAATCAGTATGCCGTGCCTCAACATGTTTCCCAACTTATATTCTTGTTTTGTGTAAGTGCCTTTGTGTTCAGTTAATTCAATTAGTTCATTGCTATGTAATTTATGTCCCAAACCAGTGCATTCTTACTTAGTGAGTGCAACAGTGTTGGATGAATGTGAGTGTGGGTTCAGACTAAATGTATCCCGTACATCAGTAAGTAATATTGTTCACCAAATATGTTTACCTCAAGTTAACTCATTCAAGATTCCCAATTTTAGTGTCCATAGCTGGATGAGTCTATGCCAAATCAGTGTGCCTTATCTGATTATGAAAGCCTTCAATGATTTAGATGTTCTTGGACAGTGGTGGCTTCCATTCTCCATGTCCACATTCCAAAGCCCAAACTTGTTCTTGCCCAATGTATGTGTGTTGTGTGTTGTGTGTTACAAGGTGGTGGGTGAGCTCAAGCTAATTTTTGTATTCATGGGATGAGGGTATTGATGGAATGGTCTTGTTCAAAATCCATTCTTCACACCCCTTGAGGAGATGGTGAGGAGTCATCTCCCGAACCACAGCAAGACGTAATGTAAGGATAGTTACATAGAAAATAGGTGCAGCAGGCCATTCGGCCCTTCGGCCATTCGAGCCAACACCGCCATTCATTGTGACCATGGCTGATCGTCCCCTATCAATAACCCGTATCTCCCCATATCCCTTGACTCCACTAGCCCCTATAGAAACATAGAATGTATTGCTCAAGACTGCAACGCAGCATGTTCTTGCAGCAATAATGTACCGGTCAGTGATTGCTTTTCAAATCTGCACGAAGATAGACACAAAAAGCTGGAGTAACTCAGCGGGACAGGCGGCATCTCTGGAGAAAAGGAATGGGTGATGTTTCGAGGTGAGACCCTTCTTTCAAATCAGCACTTTTTTGCATCTCAGAGGTCCTGTTGTTCCATGTCCCTGCACCCCTCGTCTTCCCAGTTCGGAGGTGTTGAGAGAGCCTGGGAAAGATGCAGCACTCCTCAGTGTAATATGTTTTACTTTGATCACACTCTAGGTGAGAGCAGTGGAATGTTTGGCCTGAATGAGGACACAGTTAATCAGAACACACTCACAGCAAAATGTGCAGGAAGGAACTGCAGATGCTGGTTTAAACCGAAGATAAGACACAAAATGATGGAGTATCTCAGCGGGTCAGGCAGCATCTCTGGAGAAATAAAGGGAATAGGTGACTTTTCGGGTCGAGCCCCTTCTTCCGACTGAGAGTCGGGGGAATGGGAAATGGGAGATATAGACACTACATGGAACAGATGAATGCAAAAAGCAATGATGATCAAGGAAAGGTGGGGCCCACAATGTATTTAATCATATCCACTAAATGAAGAAACAGTGAATTGTGCTCAGCAAGTTTGACCCAGGGACGCACCACGTTTCATTCAGTGTTTCGTCGCTCGGTATGTGAGCCCAAATAGCCCAGATAAAGGGTATTAGCTGTAAGGAGAGAAAGCTAGTTGTACAAACTTGAATTGCTTTCTCTAGAGTGCCAAAGGCTGAGCGTAGACCTGGTGGAAGTATATAAAATAATGAGAAACATAGTGTAGACACTCAGAACCCTTTCCCCAAGGTGGAAATGTCAGACCAGAGGACATGGAATGGAATACTTTCTTGTCACACCTGACAAGGCAGTGAAATCCTTTGCGTGCACATTGTTCTCCCCACCCACACACCCCCTTCCCCCCCCCCCCCCCTTCCCCTCCTTCCACCCCCCCCCCCCCCCCTTTAAGGGGAAGGGTTTAAAGGTAAAAGGGGGAAAGTTTAAAGGAATCCTCAGGGCAAGTTTTCTTTACACATAAGAGTGCTTGGTGCCTGGATCTTGCTGCTAGGGATGGTGGTGGAAGCAGATTACATTGCACATGGAGTGGGGGGATATGGAAGACGTGCAGGAAGAGATGAGTTTAACTTGGCATCACGCTCGGCATGAACATTGTGGGCCGAAGGACCTGTCGCTGCGCTGCATGTTCTAAATGCAACCTGACCATCAGGGCTACTGAGTCAGTTCAGTGTGCATCCTCCCTTCCACAAGTCGCGCACAGACTACCCTAGCCCAGTGAGTTCCTGTCTGCGAGGCACGTCCCGACGAAACACATCTGTCTGGGCCGAGACTCTTCGCATTGCTGAATTCACTTTCTGCACCCTTCTCTCTGTATTTTTAGCCAGCATTGTGTCAGCTGCCCGGCCAGTTGTGATTTCGCTTAAGGCTTCCAATAGTAAAAAAAAAATACACATATATAGACGTTGAAGAAGCGAGCAACGGAGCACACGGGCGGATGTTAAAGGGAAGCGCGTTGCAATATAGACCACACTCTGCAGGACAAACACCAGTGTTAACCACAGATCCTCTAGCGGTGACTTTAACCGGGGGGAAGCGGCAATGTGCATGACATCACCGCATACCAAGTGCATTAGTGTGCGACACATCCGTTTTGCAATTTCCTCTTTGACCAACTTCTTCTATAATATTTTGTCAAATAATATCCGATCCCGACACACTCCGCTCAGTTTGAAAGCGGCGGCCAATGCAAGGTGTGATCATGAGTAGGTCGCATATTTCTTGGTGCATTTCCCTACAAAGCACGCATCGGAGCCCGGCTCCGCGGTTGTGATTCGTAATTTGGAAAGCAATTCTTTACATTTTTGTTTACATGTAGCAGTCGTAAATGTTTTTTTTTTAAATTTTGCAAAAAGACACCAGACCGCGTCTTAATGCGCAGGTTGTAATTGGACACCCGTTAGTTTCTGTGGAACTGTTACACAGTGTAATTCACACAGTTGAATGTAAAATAAATTTTAAAAAATCCTCCCACCCCCCGCCTGCAATGAGTTGGGAAATGTGTAGGAAGGAACTGCAGATGTTGGTTTACAACGCAGATTTACTCAAAATACTGGAGTAACTCAGCGGGGGGACAGGCGGCGACTCTGGAGAGAAGGGATGGGTGGCGTGGTTTGCCGCCCGAGTGAAGGCGGGCGGATTTGTTCTTGTGACTGGACCGGCCCGGGTCACAGATCGGGCACCTCTGCCGGCGAGTACATCAAATGTACATACAATCGCCAGCGGGTGAAGGCAGGGCCGTTGAAGGCAGCGGATGGGCCGTTTGCCGGGGCCGGGTTTGGATGTGGGGCGGGCTGTTGAGAGAAGCGAACAGAGTTAAGGGTGTAAGTTAAAGGTGTAAGAAGGAACTGCAGATGCTGGTTTAAACCGAAGATAAGACACAAAAAGATGGAGTAATTCAGCGGGTGAGGCAGCAGCTCTGGAGAAAGATGGAGTCTGACCCGCGGAGTTACTCCAGCTTTTATTTTGTAATATCCATCTAAGGGTATTAAAGTGGAGGGAAAAGAGACACCAAAAAGCTGGAGCAACACAGCGGGACAGGCAGCATCTCTGGAGAGAAGGAATGGGTGACATTTCGGGTCGAGACCCCACAGACCCTTCTTTACTGCAGGGAAGTGGCGCCGAAGTGGGAGGTGAGTCCCAGTATTGTTTGATGGGTGAGCAGAAACGAGGGGCCGAATGGCTCGCTCAGTACCCTGTGTTCCGCGCCATCGAAGTCACTGCCTCAAAAAGACAGCCAGTATCTTCAGAGACCCACACACTACCCTGGCCACAATCTCATTTCACTCCTGCCATCGGGATGAAGCCTGAAAACTGTAACGTCCAGGTTCAGGGTCAGCTTCTTCCCTGCAGCCATCAGCTCCGGTCTATATAGACTTGGAGGCATTTATTTTTTGATTGACAATAGACAATAGGTGCCATTCGACCCTTCGAGCCAGCACCACCATTCTATGTGATCATGGCTGATCATCCCCAATCAGTAGCCCGTTCGACTGCTTTTGTTTGTTTATTGCCTGATTTTTTAAATATATACTAATAATAATATAATAAACTTTATTTGGGACTCAATGTCCAGACAAGGGACATTACATAAAAATACATTGCATATTAAATACATCATAAAATACATATAACATCTTAGTATATCGCTTATAAAAGCATCATAAGTTATATATTAAAAACACCAATACATGAATTAAAATCCAGAATAAAAAAAGAATGATCAATGTCCTACAACGAGACAATGATACCAGTGTCTCCACAACTGGGGTTCGTAGCGTGTAGAGCTAAACCCTATGTTTGACAAGACCACGATGATTACATACTGAACTGTTTTTTGTTTATAGTGGGTTTTAGTGAGTACCATGTTTACACATCTGCCGTGCTGCTACAAGTAAGAATTTCATTGTTCCGTTTTGGTACATAAGACAATAAAAGGCCTGCTGAGTTACTCCAGCATTTTGTGTCTATTCCCGGTGTAAACCAGCGGCCACAGTACCTTCCAGCACATGTTTACATATCCGTTGTGCTGCTGCAGGCAAGAGTTTCGTTATTCCGTTTCGGGACAGATGGCAATAGAGTTTTGTGTCTCTCTTGGGTATAAACCAGCATCTGCAGTTCCTTCTTACACACGAGGCATCGAGTCATACAGCGTGGAAACAGGCCATTGGGCCGAACATGTCCACACAATAGACAATAGACACTAGGTGCAGGAGTTGGCCATTCGGCCCTTCGAGCCAGCACCGCCATTCAATGTGATCATGGCTGATCATCCCCAATCAGTACCCCATTCCTGCCTTCTCCCCATATCCCCTGACTCCACTATCTTTAAGAGCCCTATCTAGCCCTATCTAGCTCTCTCTTGAAAGTATCCAGAGAACCGGCCTCCACCGCCCTCTGAGGCAGAGAATTCCACAGACTCACAACTCTCTGTGAGAAAAAGTGTTTCCTCTTCTCCATTCTAAATGGCTTACTCCTTATTCTAAAACTGTAGCCCCTGGTTCTGGACTTCCCCAACATCGGGAATATGTTTCCTGCCTCTAGCGTGTCCAAACCCTTAACAATCTTATTATCGTAACACCGGCCAACATGCCCCATCTACACTAGTCCCACATGGCCGCGTTTGGCCCAAACATTTCCTATCCTGTCTGAAGACCCTCTACTGCAGTTGTACAGGGTCTTGGTGAGACCACACCTGGAGTATTGCGTACAGTTTTGGTCTCCTAATCTGAGGAAAGACATTCTTGCCATAGAGGGAGTACAGAGAAGGTTCACCAGACTGATTCCTGGGATGGCAGGACTTTCATATGAAGAAAGACTGGATAGACTCGGCTTGTACACGCTAGAATTCAGAGGATTGAGAGGGGATCTTATAGAAACTTACAAAATTCTTAAGGGGTTGGACAGGCTAGATGCAGGAAGATTATTCCCAATGTTGGGGAAGTCCAGAACTAGGGGTCACAGTTTAAGGATAAGAAGGAAGTCTTTTAGGACCGAGATGAGAACATCATTTTTTACACAGAGAGTGGTGAATCTGTGGAATTCTCTGCCACTGAAGGTAGTTGAGGCCAGTTCATTGGCTATTTTTAAGAGGGAGTTAGATGTGGCCCTTGTGGCTAAAGGGATCAGGGGGTATGGAGAGAAGGCAGGGATGGGATACTGAGTTGGATGATCAGCCATGATCATATCGAATGGCGGTGCAGGCTCGAAGGGCTGAATGGCCTACTCCTGCACCTATTTTCTATGTTTCTATGTCACCCATTCCTTCTCTCCAGAGATGCTGCCTGTCCCACTGAGTTACTCCAGCTTTTTGTGTCTATATCTTCGGTTTAAACCAACACCTGCAGTTCCTTCTTACACACTGTCTATATACTTGTCTTTAAGAAGGAACTGCAGATGCTGGAAAATCGAAGGTACACAAAAATGCTGGAGAAACTCAGCGGGTGCAGCAGCATCTATGGAGCGAATGAAATAGGCAACGTTGCCTATTTCGTTCGCTCCATAGATGCTGCTGCACCCGTTGAGTTTCTCCAGCATTTTTGTGTACCTAAATACTTGTCTGACTGTTTCTTAAACGTTTGGGATAATCCCTGCGTCAAGTACCACCTCTGGCAGCTTGTTCCATACACCCACCACCCTTTCTGTGGAAAAATGTTAGCTCCCTCAGATAAAACACTCTTGGCCCTTATTGGAAGCAAGGTTGGCGGCGAGGTAAATGTCAACGGGGCCGATCGCTCTAGCGACCGATTCCACAACTGGACAACATTCCCCCGGGGTAATCTGAGAAGCAGCCTTTGGTGTGGTCCCTGCTTCAATCAAATCCCCGACTAAAAAAACATCAATTTCCCCGCCGACGGTAACTCGCCGCCGTTTGAACCCTGGACCAAAGATCCTACAGCGGAGCTTGCTTATAGGATCTTCGCCCTGGACAGCAGCGAAGTTACCGGGCGACATTTAGACAGATTAAAGACACGTTGACGTTGAAGTAGTGTATTTGCATTGGCCACGGGCGATTGGGTTGGGGGATCGGGTTTCGGGCCGGTAATTATCTCCTGGTTCTCTGGAGTTTGAAGGGAGGGGGAGGGGGGGGGGGCGTCCAGAGCTGTGTTTTTTTTAACTCATTATTGAGGAAGTGGGTTCTGCAGATCATCGTTTAACTGCCCATCCCTCGCTGCCCGGCTTATAAAATCGGCCACATCAAAGGAAGGTTTCGTGTCAATCAGTGTGTGGGGGACAGGGGTCAGGCAAGGGGCAGGTTAGGTAGGAACAACAAGCTTCCGTTCCAACAGGGCGTCAGTCAGTCCATCCATCCATTGGAGTTTTAAAAACAAAAACATGTTTTAAAGTTGAGTTTGGTTTGGAGATACAACGCGCAAACAGGCCCTTCGGCCCACCGTGTCCGCACCGACCAGCGATCCCCGCACACTAACACTATCCTACACCCGCTAGGGACAATTTACATTTATACCAAGCCAATTGATCTACAAACCTGTACGTCCCTGGAGTGTGAGACGAAAGCGGAGAAAACAGAATGTAACCCGGGTCTCTGGCGTTGTAAGGCAGCAACTTTACCCCCGAGCCACTGTGCCGCCCCAACAATCTTAAGCATCGCTGATTTAAAAAATAAAACATGACAGTTCCAATTTTTAATAACATTTAATATTTGATGCGCATTGCACTTGCATTCGAGACTCCATCTTTCTTTGATCATCTTTCTTTGAAACCTTTTTGCATACTTTTCATTCATTTGTGCTACATCTCTCTAAATCACCGTCTATGCCCCTCCACCCCCCCCCCCCCCCCCCCCCCCCCGACTCTCAGTCTGAAGAAACGTCACCCATTCCTTCTCTCCAGAGATGCTGCCTGACCCGCTGAGTTTCTCCAGCTTTTTGTGTCTATCTTCGGTTTAAACCAGCACCTGCAATTCCTCCCTACGCGCCCTGTGTATATTTTTTTCACTGCGTGTTAGGCCGTCAGTTTGAACAATTGAAGAAGGGTTTCGGCCCGAAACGTCGCCTATTTCCTTCGCTCCATAGATGCTGCTGCACCCGCTGAGTTTCCCCAGCAACTTTGTGTACCTTCGATATTCCAGCATCTGCAGTTCCCTTTTGAACACATATAAATGTTGGATATTGTTTTACAAATGCGACTGATAGACAATAGACAATAGGTGCAAGAGTAGGCCATTCAGCCCTTCCAGCCAGCACCGCCATTCACTGTGATCATGGCTGATCATCCCCAATCAGTACCCCGTTCCTGCCTTCTCACCATATCCCCTGAATCCATTATCTTTAAGAGCTCTATCTAGCTTTCGCTTGAAAGCATCCAGAGAATCGGCCTCCACTGCCTTCTGAGGCAGAGAATTCCAGATTCACAACTCTCGGGGTGAAAAGGTTTTTCCTCATCTCCGTAAATGGCCCACCCATTATTCTTAAACTGTGGCCACTGGTTCTGCCCCGCCTCCCATCGGGAACATGTTTTCTGCCTCAAGCGTGTCCGATCCATTAATAATCTTATATGTCTCAATAAGATTCCCTCTCACCCTTCTAAATTCCAGTGTATACAAGCCCAGTCGCTCCATTCTTTCATCATTGACAGTCCCGCCATCACTGGGTTTAACCTGGTGAACCTACGATGCACTCCCTCAATAGCAAGAATGTGTTTCCACAAATTTTGGAGACCAAAACTGCCAAATATTCCAGGTGTGATCCCACCAGGGCCCTGTATAACTGCAGAATGACCTTTATGTTCCTATACTCTACTCCTCTTGTGATGAAGGCCAACATGCCATTAGCTTTCTTCACTACCTGCTGTACCTGCATGCTTACTTTCAGTGACTTGCTGATTTTTGATATTCTGTGCGTTGGATTCCCGCTCATCGTTTGACATCCCTCCACAGATGCTGCCCGAATGGCAGAGAATTTCCACCGTTTTCGTTTTGTTTCACATTTCCAGCATCTATCGTGTTATGGGGTTTTTTCAATTACTTTTAACAATTATTGTTTGTGGAGTGGACAGTCCATCTCTTCCATGCCCCTGAACCGAACCATTTACTCGGTCAATTCACCGAATAGTTTGCTAGAAATGAAGCCGTGTGTTTTTCTCATGACTCAAATTTAGTTTCGATACAGCGCGGAAACAGGCCCTTCGGCTAGTTTTACGTTATCCGACTTCCGCACCATATACAATAGGGGCAATTTACAGAAGGCAATTAACCTACAAACCTTTGGATTGTGGGAGGAAACCGGAGGGTGCCCACATGGCCACGGGCATGACGTACAGACTCCACACCGTCAGCATCCGTAGTCAGGATCATACCTGGTTCTCTGGCGCTATGAGGCAGTGGCTCTACCGCTGTTTTGGTTTGCACGTGGTTTTTGTTTGCATGCTGGTGGTTTCTGATTCTACTTTAAAATGTCACATTCATTTAATGTCCCGACCCCCCGATCTACCTCATTGCGGCTCTTGCACTTTTTAAAATAAAATTGACGCTTTCTCTGTAGCTGCAACGCTGTATAGAACAATGTGTGCTGCAGTCCGGTACATTTCCCGTATGTTGTACTTGTCTTGAATGTACTAATAATGTGTGATAGGATTTGCCTGGATAACACACAGTTGTCTCAACTGCATCTCAGAAACGTGGCAATAAGCTTAATCTCTGAAGAAGGGTCTCGACCCGAAACGTCACCCATTCCTTCTGTCCAGAGGCGCTGCCTGTCCCGCCGAGTTTCTCCAACATTTTGTGTCTATCTTGGGTGTAAACCAGCATACTTGTTTAAGAAGGAACTGCAGATGCTGGAAAAATCGAAGGTACACAAAAATGCTGGAGAAACTCAGCGGGTGCAGCAGCATCTATGGAGCGAAGGAAATAGGCAACGTTTTGTGGGAGGAAACCTTGCCTATTTCCTTCGCTCCATAGATGCTGCTGCACTCGCTAAGTTTCTCCAGCACTTTTGTCTACCTTCTGAAGTTACTTCCTACACGTTAATTTCTTAAATTTAGTTGGGGGTTTTTCCGAGTAACCTGAACAATCTTCTGGGTCCGGTTACGAATCCAGTGACATCACCGCCACGTTACCGGAATCTGTTATTCTGCTCAATCGTATTGTCATGGTCCACTATGCAATAACCACACCGAAACATTATGTGTGTTTGTAGTCATTTCATTGGTATAAGGAAAAAAAAACACATTTTTGTAGGATGCCTAGTATAAATCCAAAATATCACAAAATGTACAACTGAAATATGGTAAATATGAAATCATGTCATTCTAAGGGCAGATTGGTTATACAATGGTCGGTTATACCCATTAAAATGTATAAAACGCCATTTGTATTTATAATCACTTCTCCTCCAGCGTCAACATATATAATCGTTCTACTTTTTGACCTTTTACTTTTGTGGTCAAATACAAATCTCATTCTGTTGAGAGAAACTTACCAAGTGACTCGGGTGATCAGGTTCGCTCGTGAGTAACACACACGTACACACACGCTGAACTTTTTCCTCGTTTATTATATTGTTTACCGTGTACTATGTTTACGTATTCTGTTGTGCTGCTGCAAGTAAGAATGTAATTGTTCTATCTGGGACATACGACAATAAAACACTCGTTGACACGGCGAAGTGGAGCGAGAAGGAACTGCGGATGCTGGTGTGAAAACCACAGATCAAAGCAGACGGTGAGCTCAGGAAACGTAGAATGGCCCTAGCCTGCCTCTCAGTCTGAAGAAGGGCCTCAACCCGAAACGTCACCTATTTACTTTCTCCAGAGATGCTGCCTGTCCCACTGAGTTACTCCAGCTTCTTGTGCCTATCTTAGGTTTAAACCAGCACCTGCAGTTGCTTCCTACATAGAATGGTAATTGTTAGCCGGGGGGGAAGTTGGCAACGAGGTATACAAGCCGGGGGGAAGTTGGCAACGAGGTATACAATCAGTCAATATCAGTAAAATTAACCAGACCAGTGAAACTAGTCGGAGAACAATGGTGGGGGAAGGGGCAGAGAGAGGGGGAAAGCACTGGTTACTTGGAGTTGGATAAATCAATATTCAAGGACAGCGAGAATCAAATGTGAAGCAAAAGGCGAGGGGGAATGGAAGCCTTGAAGCGGGAGCGGCGCCACAATGGCCATCGACATCGTTGACCACATCTGCCGGATAACTGATACTTTAGCCTGTCGGGAGTGCAGTGCCGTATCACTAGACACCAAGTCCCCAATGGGACGCGCAAGAACAAACGCGAAAGCTCGCACGCGTTCAGCTGATCTCCGCGTGGCTTGGTTTAAGTGTCTTGTATGTAACCGAGTCCCCAGTACCTCCTCTAAGACTGGAACCCCGTTAAAAAATTATGGTAAATGATTTTATTTTTCAATTAATTGGTAAAATCAGAACGAGGAGAATAAAAATCCTCGGCTGCTTTCTCGCGAGTTTACAATCCTGGGGACACTTTAAAAACGGACATGGTCAAATGGTATTGTTATTCATTGTGAGTGGTGGAGTCCGGTTGGATTCATATAAAGTGTAAAATAAAACAGCCTTGGAATCAGATCCGTTCATTGCATTTACTTGGTGGGAAAGTTATATATTTTTGAAATTATGTCAAGTCAAACATATTTGATTAAGGACAGCGAGAATCAAATGTGAAGCAAAAGGCGAGGGGGAAAGGAAGCCTTGAAGCGGCTTCCAGGCACACCAAACATATTTGATTGTTACGGGTGTGAATTCGTGCGACCTGGCCAAAATTAGCGCGGGTCAATTGGCCATGAGGCAGCGACAAAGCGCCTTCGAATAATCATCTTTCATGATGCAACGTGGTGTTCCGCGTCTCCTTCCCCCTGATGCGGTCAACGATGTGTTCCCGGGGCTACCGGGGTCCCGGCCTCGTGTTGTGAAACCCCGCCTAATCTACTGATGTGTTTTTTTAAAGTGTGCAAAATGCATGGTGTATTAATGAAATCGCGCCAATCTTTGTCCCATCCATTGGCTCTGCGTCTGTAGCGGTCGGTTGTAGTTTTCCCGTGGCCATTTCCCAACACCGATAAACCAAAAGAAGACACAGTATGATGAACACCAAAAAAAAGGACATTTCATTTTCACATGGATTGCTGTCAGTGGTAACCGAAACTTCTAAATACTTTCGGCCATTTAGACGGATGGAAGTGTTACAGATGATGGCACCTTCCATGCTGCAGCAATGGGCCAGAATTCAGGAATCACCGCCACGAATTTCGCCCGTGACGCCGCAAATTAGCATCGGCGTATAATAAACACTGAAGTAACACGAGGCAAACTTCAACCGATCCAAATTAAACCAGGCGGCTCAAAAGTTCGAATAAAGTTAACAATAAAAGGGCGAACAATTGTGAGCCCGACTCCGGTTACATTGGAACATATGCATCGATATTAGCGGCTGTGGACCGCATAACCCTGACCTATTGTAAACTATTCTGGAGGCGTTTGAAATTCCCGCGGCCTTCACCGAGTGTGGTCATTGCAAACTGCTCTAATGATTCATTCATGATAAGGCCGATGAAGTGTACTGTACCTGTGCCCTGTTCGAGATTCTTTGCAACTCTCTTCCCCAACGTGCGCTTGATAGTCTCTGAACCTTTTATTTGTGACTGAGGTAGCGAGCGGATAAGCGATGGGGGGGGGGGGGGGGGGGGGGGGGGGGGTACTGTGGTCAGGCGGGATAGCGGAGCCCAAGTTACCGTCGGGTCATCCATTATAGGCTAAAACGGGTTTGAGGGGCCGACTGGCCTATTCCTAACCAATATTGAGGCAGAGATCGCCATCTAAGTTCACAAGTTCGCGGGGGAGAATTGGGCCGTTCGGCCCATCAAGTCTACTCCGCCATTCAATCAAGGCTGATCCATCTTTCCGTCTTAACCCCATTCTCCTGCCTTTTCCCTGACACCCGCACTGATCAAGAATCAGTCAATGTCCATTGACTTGGCCTCCAGTGGCAATTAATTCCAGATTCTCCACCCTCTATGACTAAATAAATTCCTCCTCGTCTCCTTTCTAAAGTGTTTGTCAGTTTATTCTGAGGCTATGGCCTCTGGTCCTAGACTCGCCCACTAGTGGAAGCATCCTCTCCACATTTACTCTACCAGGCCTTTCACTATTTAAAGTTTCAATGAGATCGCCCCTCATGTATTTGAGGTCCGGGTTGTTACTCAATGACAACCTGAAATTTAGCCTAACGCAGAGCTAGACTCTGCGGGTCGGGCCTCTGTGTGAAGAAGGGCCCCGACCCGAGACGTCGTCTGTCCATTCCCTCCCCAGGTGCTGCTTGCTTGGCCCGCTGAGTTCCTTCCTCCAGTTCGTTGTCTTTGTCGCAAGATCCCGGCGTCTGCAGTTGCTTGTGTCTCCAGCCAGAGATTTTAGAATGTCGCAACATTCCGTGCGCCCGGCTACTTACTTCAAATATGACACAGTGCTGGAGTAACTCAGCAGGGCAGGCAGCATAGCAACTCTGGAGAACATGGATAGGAGACGTTTCGGGTCGAGACCCTGATTGTTGTCATAGTTGTTTACTGATCAATAAACTCACTGGTTCCGTGTACCTCAGTATGGGAAGCTTTAGAGAAGCTGGGAGTTTCCAAAAGTGGTGCCAAGGATGGGGGAGGAGGGCTTAATATTGACCTACTGTTCGACACAATTATCAAAGAGGGGAGACACACAATGCTGGAGTGACTCAGCGGGACAGGCAGCATCTCTGGAGAAAAGGAATGGGTGGCGTTTCGGGTCGAGACCCTTCTTCAAAGAGGGGATATTGAGTAAACCGGGAGAAACTCATGTTTACTGTGAGCACAGAGCGAGTAACCTGGAGACACGGCGGCGAAGACCAACGGGTCTACTTTCCCCCAGAGCTGGTGCCCAAGTGGCGGGACGGCCCGTGTATGAACAATATGTTGAAGGGAGATGTGGGGCTGAGATTTGGATAACTAATGATTTAACTCTATCCAACGGCCCAGGAAGGTGCGACGGGCCGAATGGGCTCCTGCGGTGGAGCGGTGCCCACTTGAAATGACTAGATTTTCAAACGGGCTGATATTGAAGAATGAGGCAATTGGATAAACCAGGGCGTCACGGCGCCACATTGCTTGGAATGAGGCGTCTCCGATGTGTTCAATCTGTTCCCACCCTAGGGATTGTTGTCTCCTCCCGTGTTTTGCTTGATGGTGGTCTCTACCCTCGCAGCATCCCCACCCCAGATATTTATTCTGCGCCAGCGAATGCCGTGAAGGTTGAGACCCAATCTGTTGGGGGTGGGGTAGCTCGCCGCTGTGCTAGCGGTTGGAAGATTGGGCGGCGATGCACGCTGGCGACCTGACCTGCCGGGCTGGAAATTAGCGACAGTTCCGCAGTCAGTGGGAGCCGCTGCGGCGTGAGACAGTAATGAATAGATAGGCTCATCACAGGGGAAAGAATGTCGCCCTAAGTAGCCCGAGATTCTCCGCAAATGTACCCCGAAGCTGCTAATCCTTACAGGAGAGGCGAAATATCGGAGATATCTGAGCGCAGGAGGATGAGGGGTGATCTTACAGAAGTGTTAAAACCATGAGAAGAATAGATCGGGTAGATGCACAGAATCTCTTGCCCAGAGTAGGGGAATCGAGGACCAGAGGACATAGGTTCCAAGGTGAAGAGGAAAAGATTTAATAGGAATCCGAGGGGTGACTATTTTACGCAAAGGGTGCTGTGTGTATGGAACAAGGTGCCAGGTTATGTAGTTGATGCTGGGACTGTCCCAATGGTTAAGAAAGTTAGATAGGTACATGGATAGGACAGGGTTGGAGGGATATGGACCAAGCGCATGCAGGTGGGCTAGTGTAGCTGGGGTGTGTTGGCCGGTGTGGGCAAGTTGGGCCTGTTTCCACTGTATCATTCTATCTTGTAGGGGGCTCCAGACATGGCCACTGCCGGGTTTGGCCACGTGGCTTTTAATAGCCTACTATTAAAGTAGGCTATTAAAAATCCCGGGATAAAGACAGCGCGGTGCGCGGAGACAGTGGCGATCGCGCCCACCCGCCTTGGACCTAACCCCCGGCAGCTCATGGCGAAACGCCGCTTCCCATCCACGCCGTGGCCCGCACGAATCCCCCGCACTCAGATCCGAGGCGAAGCCACTGAAGGGACGGGCGGATTAATGACTTGCAATATTTCACCATTATTTCGCGCCTCTCAAAAATGCAGCCCGGTGAATTCTTTCCGATCGCTTCACGCTCCGTTACCCGTCCCCTCTCCAATTTCGAAAATATATTCCAAGCTGCTGATTTTTTTTTTCCTTTTCTTTCTCTCTCTGAAATGAACAATTGTAAAGCGCGCATTTGCCAAATGAGCCGTGCTGCGTTTGCCCTGGGGGCGGTGAAACTGCGACCTCGCCCTGCTCTCGGGGCCGTGACCTCCAGCCAACATCAAAAGCCGCCGCCACATTCCGGCAGCTGGCGCGGATCCTAGCTGACCGCTTGCGAGCGGGAGGTCAGTGAGGATAAATAGCCTGGGGGGGCCCCTTCGCTCCCTTCCCCTCCCCCCGCGCTGCCTCTGTACGACGGGAAGGCCTCCCTCCCCGCTTCCCAATCGCTCGTCTCCAGGCTCCAGGGACCCCTCCCGTGAACAAGTTCCACAAGGGCAGCATTGGTCGCTAGCGAGAGCCTCGCCATTCAGTCAGCGTACGCCCCCGCGTTATAACATTTAGTACTACAATTGTCTCCTTCCCGATATCACACGCAGTTTGCGCGGCGATTGTTCGCTTCATCGTTACAGATGAGGCCAATACGCCCGATGGCCCGCGATTCTCTCCCCCCACCCCATATGCCAAAACATCCCCTCCTGAATCCATGTTCTCCAGAGAAGCAGCCTGCCCCGCCGAGCCACTCCAGCACTGTGTGTATGTTTATTGTTGGCCAGCATCTGCGGTTCCTGATACCTCCCATTCTAAACATTGTCACCCATTCTGCTGGAGTCAATAAAGAGGTAGAGGGGGAACAAAGGCCCCTTAGGTCTTCCGGCCCTTCATACTATCCCGACAATTTAATCCCCTTCACATTCGACCACTTACCCATACACAAGGGTCAATTGACAAGTGTTTAAGAAGGAACTGCAGATGCTGGAAAATCGAAGGTACACAAAAATGCTGGAGAAGCTCAGCGGGTGCTGCAGCATCTATGGAGCGAAGGAGATAGGCAACGTTTCGGCCCGAGTTTCTCCCAGCATTTTTGTGTACCTTCAATTGACAAGTGTCCACAATTTATCTTAGCAACCCCGCATACCTTGGCAATGCCGAAGAACGTGCGAACTCCACACACTCAGCGCCCGAGGTCGGGATTGAACCCGGCTCTCTGCCGCCTCGGGCAACTTCGGGGCTCTGTCGTTCCCGTGGGTAAGAAGGGAAGGGTGTAGCCGGAGCGACCAGGCAAAAGCATATGATTCTGGCCGCGTGTGGGGCAACTGATCCAGGCTTGGTCTCTCCTGCACGTGATGAGAACGGGTCAAAATTGGGAGCAGCCGGGCAAGGACACGGCCGTTACTGTGATAGCCTGGCGTGGAGCTCCATGGAAGTACCCCTGTAACCAAGCGTGCAGTAACAAGGAACAGCAGATGCTGATTTACACAAAAGCACGCGAGGGGCTGGAGTAACTCAGCGGGTCAGGCAGCATCTTTGGAGAACATGGACATGCAAGACATGCTGGGGGACACGGACCAAAATGTTGTCCCTATCCCAGAGACGCTTCACCACCCCACTTCCAGCCGGTTGCTCGTCTATCCAGCGCTGGCCAAGGGCTCGGCTTCATCCCACCAGGACAGACAGACAGACAGACCACACTTCTCCGGCGAATTCTAATCCAGAGATTGGAGATTGTATCAAGTGACTGACGCTCTTTCAATATTGCACTGCTTGTGCTAGGTCTACAGTAGCGCAATACTGACAGAGCCGCAGGCACTTGGGGAGGGGGTCGTGGCGGGGCATGAATATCCCAAACCCCAGCGATTTATCACCAAATGTCTCACCGTGGTCTCACCTTTAAAACACCATCCAAGAAGAGCGCCTTCCTCATCACCACCACAGCTCAAGTGTTTATTGTCATGTGCCCCGTAACGCAACAGTGACATTCTTACTCAAGATTTAGAAACACATTACTCTGTAAATAGCCATAATAAACACAAAACGCTTAAGTATATAAGTACAAATAATAGTGCAAAGATAAAAACAATGCCCTCAAGTCCATGTCGTCCGGAGCTTGGTTAAAGATTACAGTGTTTAATAGCCCGATGGTTGTTTGGAAGAAGCTGCTCCTGAACCTGGACGTTGGTCGTGTCCAGGTTATGCAGCAGTCAGAGTTCAATAAGAGCTGCAGGCTCTAACGCGAGTTCCCCCCGTAACCACTCTGCCCGTTCAGGTGGATGGGACGGTTTTCTCGGTCATTTGGGGTTTTAATATGCGGGCGAGTTGCGTTTTAAAGTGCGTGGTTCCTCGATCATGCCTTCGTTCGAGCATTCTTGGGGGAGGGGGGGAGGAGAGAGAATCCAGATTAGCGGATGGCTTCAATGAAACTCGGGGAATGTCAAAAATCCAGTTCCTCCCTTACCAGCCCAGCAAGGGCCTCCGAGTCGAACAGAAGCGAGAGACCACCTAAAATCAGGAGTTGAGCCCACCCACTCCGCACCGCCCACCCGCCCCACAGCTCCAACCTGCCGTCTGCCGGCGCTAAGTCCAGCGCGGGAAATATAGCCCATTGCGGGTCGCTCAGCAGAAAGAACGCATGGAGCATCCCCGATGAGAACACGTGCATTTGGCGCGACCCCCCCGCCCTCCCCTCCCCTCCCTCCCTTGTGGGTGAAGATGGAGCCCAGAGCCGAAACCCTATAAGCGATATTGCACTACTTAAGCGAGAAACTGAAAGCAGACGCAATATAGATAGGGTCCCGGCTCCGGGCGCGAACTCGCCTCCGCCTCCGCTCCAGGGCACACACTTCGCTGTTGCCACTTGCCTCCCGTACAAAGAGGGCCGTTCTCCGACCGCGGAGAAAGAAGGGTCTCGACCCGAAACATGTGCTAATTAATCATTTTCTCCGGAGATGCTGCCTGACCCGCTGAGTTATTCCAAGAGTTTGTGTCTATCTATAGCCAGACAATATCTAGACAATATTATTTTCCCTGTGCGGACCCTGTCCATTACTGCCACAATACATCTGTAAGGACACAATATCTCAAACCCCACGGCTCGCCCATTCCAAGACCATGTTTAAAACGAGTCAATACTTAAAGGCTGCCTCCACCATCACGCGTTTACCTTCCACACTGCCAAGTGACGGTCTCGGACTCTCGTTTTCAGACCTGCTGCGATCAATTGACGACCTGACACATTTAGCCTCTCGCTTCCCCGGTCAGATTAGAGTGGAGCAGGGCGGGATAGTGGGGCAATGATAAGCCTCCAATTCATGGATGGCCCGGTGATTCATGGCCTCGCCACTGAGCTGCTGGGACCCTCCCTGCTCTTTACTTTCATCCGCCATAAAGATTCCTCACGTTCTCAAACAAGTCAAAAGGCGACGCCGCTTTGATCTTTATCGGCGAGGGTCGAAATTGGACAATTCATTCGACGAAATCTGATCAAGAATGCGCGCCTTTTTTATCTCCTCCTCGCGAATTCCTCAGGCACCCGAGTGGAGAGAGGTCAGGTCAATGCCCGCGGCGGGCAGCGGGGTCACCCAAAAAAACGACCATTGCTTTTAACTAGTTACTACATTCATAATTTCGTGACTGAAGCGACAGATTTCGACACTATCGCTGCGCAGTCTGCGCGGGACAAACTCTTAAGTTTTAAGCAGCAACAACGCACATGCAGTTACATTCCTGTTGAAAATGGGCACTTCACTGACTCCCGCGAGGAAGAGGCCGGCGCTGGGGTCCCATCGGCCCTCAGAGTGGAATGAGTGCCCTCACCCACTGCTCTATTTGTTATTTGTTAGCGGGGGAAGAGTCGGGATCTAACCGAGGGCTTCTTCAGACTGAAGAGCCTCGACCCTAAACGTCACCCTTTCCTTCTCTCCAGAGATGCTGCCGATAACTCATCGGGTCGGGCAGCATCTCTGGAAAAGGTGACGTTTCGGGTCGAGATCCTTCTTCAGACTAGAAACGTTTTCTCCAGAGATGCTGCCCGACCCGATGAGGTTCTCCAGCTTTTTGAGTCTATCTTCGGTGTAAGTTCTTTCTTAAAGGGAACCCGGTCCCTCACCGCTCCCCATTCTCCAAATGAGACAACGCGGGACAAATTGGGATGCCTGGGACTGGGATGGCTTACAGAATGGATTCAAGGACTGTTCCCTCCTTTGGTCTGTTTATCCCTGAAATTAGTAGGATCTCTCTGGAACTAGACCTCGCATTTCTCATGGCCCTTTCTCAATGGACACTCGATGCCCCCAGCGCGGTTAACACGATTTAACACGGGGGTTAACATTCCCAATACTCCCGTCTACTGTTTTTTGGAGCTGGTGTACAATTTTACAATCCAAAGACGGATAGTTGCGGCTCTTTGGGGAAACCCTCATTTCTTTTTTTAAATGCAGATATTATTTCGATTGGCGCCAAGGATTCCGAAGTGAAGCATGACACCGCACAATGATCTAACTGATGCCGACAAGCAGGGGAATTTGCGGAATTTGGGAAACGCAGATTCCTCACTCTCCCGAACGCTCGGGGCAGCGCAGATTGAAGCGGGCTGCTTCACATTAAGTTCACATCTTTATCCGCTCGCCTGCTAACCTCGCTACTCCCATTGCACGTACACCCAAATAACAGCAAAAATATTCTAGTTACAAAATTAAAAAACTCCTGCAGAAAGAATATGACTGAGATTTTTTAAGAACCACGTTGTAGACTGGAGCTAGAGGGGGGGGGGGGGTGGGGGGGCAGGGGCCACGTGGGACAACCAGGGAGAGCTGGTATTTTGGTACCAGGCATTACATGGGGTGCACAGTAACAAGGCGCTAGATATCACAAGGGGTATCTAGTAACAGGGTGCTAGATGCTACAAGGGACACACACGGTAACTGGGTGGTATTATTACTAGAGATCCTCATTAACAATGCACTTTGATACTACTGGAGCCACCCAGTAACAGGGCGCTAGATATTACTAAAGATACTCGGAACAGGACGCTAGGTATTACTTGGCACCCAGTAACAGTGCGCAAGATATTACTAGAAACACCTAACATGACAATAAACTATCTTGAATCTTACATACCCAATAACAGGGCACTTGATATTACATATGATACCCAGTAAAGGGGTGCTAGATAGTACTAGACACTCAGTAACAAGGATGCCTACTGCTACAGTAATAGGGTACTAGATACTACTAAAGATACTCAGAACAGGACGCTGGATACTGCTAGACATCCTGTAACAGAGTGCTAGATATTACTAAAGATACCCAGACTAGGACGATAGATACTACGAGAGACACCCAGAAACATGCTCAGTAACAGAGTGCGATATATTACCAGGAGCGTCTAGTATCTGCATACTCGCCGCCACTGGCATTCGGACTGCTCGGTTTGTAACGGCAACAATTTCACAACAAACAATATAAACATTATATTGCCGAGCTTCCAAAGAAAAAACAATTTGCTTTAATGCAGCGCCTTTCAGAACACCCAGAAGGATGTTTCTGAACACCCAGGTCTGAGCAAACAACAGGCCCCAAACACGACGCGTGGAACAGTTCCAGTGGTCGGTGAGAACGGTCGGCTTTCGGGATGGTTTAAAGGGAGAGTTGGCCAGGCTGCTTGTTCTCCGCGCACTTTATGCGGGGAAATCAGGTCGATTCCATTGAGCGGGAAGGGAGGGGAGGGGAGGACGGGGGAAGAAGGAGGGAGGCTCCAGCGGGAGAAAGAGCGACAACTTCAGGAAGAAAGACGGAGCCGAAACCGAACTCGGGGGGCAAGGCATGTCCCGTACAACCCATGAGTGATGGCCAAGTGAGCCAATGAATACCCAGCCACAAGTCACAGACACATCGTAATAAAAAGGTCTAAAATTGAACGCGTTAGGTAGACATTTACTTTGCAATCTTACTGCAGGACCGAGGTGTGTGTGTGTGTGTCCGTGGGGGGAACCAAACGGGTAGCTTGTTTAATAACCGCTCCTCTAAACATACAATGTGGTAAAACCCAGCATGCCTGCGGCATTTTAAAATCTCGCAACGCCTGCCTGTTAACTGACGCCTGATCTACGCGGCGCAGCGGTTCCGAGGCCAGAAGGAGCAGGTCAGAGCTGAGGGGGGTGTTGGGAAGGAGGCGAGAAGCCAGAGAGACGACCTAAAACAAAACCCACACGAAGAGCCCTCAGCATGGCGAAACTATGCTCTTGATATCCGGCCGGGGCAGAGGGCCGAACGTGGATTTTATCCCGATTCACGCTCTATTTAGTCATCTCGCCTTGGAGATCGGGAACATGGAAGGGAAACGGCGCAGAGGCTGAAGAGCCGAACAAGCCTTGTTGTGTGTCAAACACACGGCAAAGGGGCTCGCCCTGCGGAAATATATCACAAACACACACACACATACACAGGGGAAAAAAATGAATGAACACACGATACCACTTAACACTTCAAAGTAAAATGAGAAACAAAAACACCAGCCTACAATGAGAGCCGGTGACTAACGTTTGCCCTTGAAGAATCAGATGATGTGGCAAATGGGTTCGTCACAGGATAGGAATGAGTACAATGTTTAAATTATTGGAGCGATGGAGGGAGAAAGAGGTCTAACGGCGGCAAAAACAAGGCTATGGAGAATGGCAAAGCCCCCTACCCCCCATGTGACATGGAACCCAAACCTTGCCACCCTCTATCGCCAAAAACGTGGCTGCCATCAGCGTACAAGAGTGATGGCGTTTATAGATTCTGCCTACAGTTATACACAAGTGTTCAGCAGTTTAATGCTTTCAAATATACATGCATATATATATCCCTCGTTCTAACTGCACTGGTCAAACGGTGGAGGGAAATTCGAATATTTCTGCCAATATCTGATGGTATTACATTACCAGATCACAACGCTTACATTTTACATTATCCTTCAGACCTAATAGGGCATGGGTCGAGTGTTTGGGGGGGGGGGGGGGGGGGGGGGGAGAGAAAGAGTGCCCGTTTTCTGAATGAGACCACAACCGTGTTCACTGGGACAGTTTACACCGCATTGTTTATAAAGCAGGGCCAAGACTAGCGCGAGTTATTACCAGGGCGGTTTGTTATATCGTTGCCCCCCGCCCCTTCTCTCTCTCTCTCCTCGACACTAACACGAGAAACCCCTTGGCAACGCACTGTCTGTCAGTGAAGCCAGAGAGGGACGAGCTCTATAAACGATGTGGCCAATTCTAATAAGGGTCAGCAAGATTAAAAACGGCATCAACGTCCCGCCAAAGTGAAGGCTAGCAGTTCTGGGAATATCACCAGCGCAGGGTAAAGCTGCTCCCCAAAGCAATGCCATTTCACGAAGGGACGATTCAGATTCCAGGCCCAAAACTAAACATGTCTTCCCGCTGTTACTCCCCGGCTGAATAAGAGGGGCAAGAAATTTTAATTTACACCCTAGGTGACGTTTGTATTCTGCCAACAGTCGGTACCGAAAAGAGTTCCACGCGGTTATAGAATGCAACATGTAATGCTTTCAATTACACATGCATAACCCTCATGCTAACCACGTTGGTCAAATTGAGTAGGGAAGCCTGAACGATTTCCCCCCAATATCTGCGGGGTTTTTTAATACTTCGGATTAATAGAACATTCGCAGCCTACACGTTTGAAAAAGCGGACGAACCCATTTAAAAGTTGCAGTGTTGAAATCTTTCTCCCCCCGCCCTCCCCTCTCCAATAGTAAACCCCATCAGCGAACAAATTAAATTACAGGCCATTCAAAAAAGTAAATGTGGATTGTTCGCTTACGCCCACCATTTTTGTTTAGAACCTGCGGTTCACACGGCGAAGGAATACGGATATTTTTTGTGGAGGGGATCAAGTTTTTTTTTTAATCGTGGAGGTCAAAGTGCCGGAAGCCCAAATACGATGTATGATTTAGTCGAATCGGTGGCCACAGGGCCGCGGCTCAAAGCGAATTCGCAGCAGCAACGCGGCTGAGCGATGCATTCCAACCCATGCACTTCAAAAAAAAAACTCAGCAAGTTCTTACATGAAATTTTCAGCAGGCAATTTTTCTTTAAATAAAAAGGGGGGAAATTCCCATCAGGCGAGCTGCGACCTGTCGGCGGATTGCGCAGAAACCATGCAGATTTCCGCCACACACTGAAAAAACGTACACTTTGCCAGCGGGCTGCCGGCTCCCCGCGCCGGGACAACAATTCTCCACTTTCATCGGAGACACAAATATCCCGGGACAACTCCGACCAAAATTTTATATTCAATGTAGCGGTTTAAAAAAATTATCACAAATGAAACATCTCCCCCCACCAGAAGGCTTAACCCTCCCCCACCCTCAACAAACAGCGTGATCTGCCACCCGATACTCTTAAAAAAAAAACCAACCCCTCCCCCTCCCTAGAATTACTACCCACTCGCTCCCACAAGGGACACGAGGCCCTGCCGAAGCTGCAATTTGTGTGCGCTCGCTTCTCTTCCCATCCCATCATCCAGCGCCAGCGCCGAACGGAACCCGGCGTACAGGGGACAATTTCAACCCCTTAGATAGGGCCGTGTACGGTAGTTGCACGGTTCCCCGCCACGCTTCCTCTGCTCTACCCCCACCCGCAATTCACTCGCGCCAGGGATGGGGTTCCCACTGAGGGGGAATACACACGGGAGGGAGGGCAAAACATACGAACCGTGCGGGAGGGACCTATCGTTGCACGAAAACAGTGCGACCAAACTACTCCCCCCTCCCCGATTGAGTAAAGCTGCCAACCACTTCCATATCACACACGTGCCATGTTATTTAGTGCTTTTCAAAGCGTTTAAATAAGATTTTTTATTTTTATTTTTTATTTTTTTTATTTTAAAGGTCGCATCTATCTATATGTCGAAAATTCTCAATGTCAACACGCCGTTTTGGATTCCTTTACTCTTCATTATTGATACACGGCACCAGGCTTGACAGCATGAGCAAATGGGACCATCCACTGCAAAGTTAAAGTCGGGACTGGTAGCATTAAGATGCACCTCAGCCCCGCATCACTAAACACGAGTGCTCGCTACTCCAATGCCAGCATTAGCAATTCAGAAATACATGCAGACCAATAGAAAGGGCAGCATTAATTCTGAGAAAGTCCTTTCTTTCAAAGAAAATACACCCATTTGGCTTGAAATCACTGATTATTTTTAACCATACAACAGCAGGGATAAAGCGGTAAAACGTCACACGAGAGGAAAAGTTGGAAAGGCGCTAACTAAACATCACACGAGGAATTCAACCCGTTGTGCATAGTCCATAACACATTCATTTCATCCAACTTTGAAAAAACTGAAATGCATGATTACAGTAACTCTTAGCAAGTTTACACTCATTCAACTACCTGATCATATTTTAAGACATACACACACACACAAATCCACAGGGCAGATGATGGTGAATTTTAACCAGAGCTGCCTGTATTCAGCAACCCTATGTTTAGTCACATGTAGCCATGTTGCGACCATTCCCGCGATTCCAATTCCTCCATTGTGTCCCGGGACTTCGGCGGACGTGGGGAGCTCGCTCCCTGGTGCCTGACGCTTTGACAATACTATTGCACTGCTTTAGCTGTGCGGACAGTAGTGCAATATCGTCAGAGCGCCCGACAGCAGACAACCCTGACCCAGGGCTCAACGCACCGTGGGTTAAATCCACACAGTCCCTGCATCAACTAGACGGCTGCCAGGGACGAAATGTGGAAGCTTCATCTGCGGCTACTCCCAGCAAAAACACATTTTACACAGTAAAAGTCAAAATGGTAACATTTCATACAATAGCCACCTGCTTCTGGCAACTTGCATTTTAAACTGGATTTACACCACAGGCGAGACATCTTATCCAAAACTAATCAAGCATGCGCGTTTAAAAAGTTACGAAAACACAGGAAAAACATTTTTTAAATTGCACTGTTGATTCATAGGCACGTTGTTGGAAGAGTTTGATCCTCTCCACAAAGTTTTTTGGGGGAGTGAGTGTGAGTGGGGCGGAGTATAACTGCAAGCCAATGCCCTTTTAATATTGCACTGCTCATCTCATCTCAGTAGTACAACATAAAAAGGGCCCCGGACAACAGACTTCAATAACAACGTAAAAAAATAAAAATTAAAGCGAGCCGCCAACAACAAGAGAAAGAAAAATCGGGTCATCGGCGATCTGACGCCGCTTGTTTCCCAACACCGACAACAACAAAAATAACACGGCTGGAATAAAGAACAAGGTGTGATCGGCCCGACATTTAGGGAGAAGAAATGTAACACATAAGAAATATTCACAGTAAACGACGTAAAAAGGGTACAATCAAATCAGATTAACTACTACAAGTTCTTAACAATCTAGTTTTAAAACTTAAGCGGATACATTCAATAGTTTAATGCAAATAGGAAGTTATCTTAATAGCACAGCAGTCAAGAGTAAAATTTGAACATCTTAAATCACAACAACCTCCTGTTCAACCGGAGGTCCAAAACAGTTCTCCTCTGCACCGCATACAAAGTTGCGAAATCTGATTACTTAACGTTTCCCCAAGATCGGAGCCCCAAACTCACGCCGTAAACAACCATCCGCGAAGCTATAAAAGCTGGAACTGTAAAGGGGGAGGGTGTTGCGATTGGGCGAAAAGGGAATCAAAAAAATAAAATAAAATAACCGGGGCTGGGAGGATGGGAAAAAAATACACGTGGGGCCCCCTGAATGTGCAGCGTCGTTGGACCAGAGATTGTGCGAATCCAACTCGGGAAGGAGCGCTTGTCACTCAAGTTTTCCGAGGCTCCGGAGGAAACGACGGCTTGCTGTCCCTTTAAAAAAAAATTAAAAAGCGGCGCCCTCTTTATAGTCAGGGTTAAAAGCCACAAACGCGTGCGTGGCTGGCCGCTTTACACTGCGCTGCCAGATTCAATAATATATATATGCATATATCTATAAACAGTCCAAAGGCATTAAAATTGGGACTCACTCTGGAAAAAAAAAAAGGATGACTATCTCCTTGCCCGGCCAAGTTGCGAGCGCAGTTGTTGACACTGCACGGTTTAACCCTGCTCTACTTATTCCTACGATCACCTATTTTAAACAGAGTGATATTCTGAGTGTGTGTGTGTGGGTTTTGAGGGGCGGGGTACCTTGATACGTATTTTTAAAAGACTAGGCATTGCATAATGTCCCCTCCCCTCCCCCTCTCTTGCTCTCCCTCACCCCCTTTCCCTCCCTCTCTCTCCCCGGGCTCTGGCGAGGGGTATGTGCCCCGTTTAAAACCCCTTTTTCTCTCTCCTCCAACCCTCCCCCCCCTCCCTTTTCTCACCCCCCCTTGTAGCCCAGAGCTCCCGCCATTTCCATACAACGGCCCGGATGATACTCACAAGCCCCCCCCCCCCCCTCAACAACATGCTGCTCAATGGTACCTGCAAAAAAAAAAGGGGGGGGGGTGCATCAATAACCCTTCTTTTAAAACAAAATATTATTTAAAAAATCTATTGAAACGAACGCAGCAAATGAAGTTGCAAAAAAAAAATGGAGGCAGTCGTTGCAATAAAAAAAAAAAGAAAACATATTTCCAAACTTCTTTGCAGGGCCGAGTTCTTGCTCTCCGGAGGCTGGGATGTGGTGCATGTCGGCGGCTCCCGTTTGCAAGGCGGTGCAATGTTGCAGCGGCGGCGGCGGCCCCGGGGGCAGGGAGCGCGAGCGAGCGAGTGAGCAGTCAGGGCCGGAGCGCTCACGCGTGATGGTGGTGATGCCTCCGCCGCCGCCGCCGCCGCCGCCGCCACCACCATCTTCAGCACCTTCCGCCCGCCCGCCCGCCGGCGCCCCGCCCCCTCCCCTCCGCCCACGTGACCCCGCGCGCCGGCCCATTGGCTGCGCCCGGACCCTCCGCATTCCAGGTGGACGGCGCGAGACACGTCCACGCACCGAGAGCCCCGTCCATTCACAAAACACACCGCCCCGCCCCAGCCCCAGCACACTACAGCTCAGCACACTACAGCTCAGCACACTACAGCTCAGCACACTACAGCTCAGCACACTACAGCTCAGCACACTACAGCTCAGCACACTACAGCTCAGCACACTACAGCCCAGCCCAGCCCAGCACACTACAGCACTGCCCAGCACACTACAGCACTGCCCAGCACACTACAGCACTGCCCAGCACACTACAGCACTGCCCAGCACACTACAGCACTGCCCAGCCCTGCCCACTACAGCACTGCCCAGCCCTGCCCACTACAGCTCAGCCCAGCACTGCTCAGCCCAGCACTGCCCTGCCCAGCACACTACACCACACTACAGCTCAGCACACTACTGTCCTGTCCAGCTCACTATAGCACGCCACACTACAGCTCAGCACACTACTGTCCTGCCCAGCTCACTACAGCACACCACACTACAGCACTGCCCTGCCCAGCACACTACAGCCCAGCTCAGCACTGCCCTGCCCAGCACACTACAGCTCAGCACTGCCCTGCCCAGCACACTACAGCTCAGCACTGCCCTGCCCAGCACAGCACACTACAGCTCAGCACTGCCCAGCACACTACACCACACTGGGCACTACTCCCGCCTCTTTTGTCTCTCTATATATTTTACCTCTTTCTCTCCTCCTCTATCTTTCTCTCCACTCTCCCTCTTTCTTTCTCTCCCCTTCTCTCTCTCGCTCTCCCCCCCCCCCTCCCCTTCCCTCTTTTTCCCCTTTCTTTCTCTCTTTCCTTTCTCTCCCCTCTCTCCTTTCTCTCCCTCTTTCATTCTCTCTCTCCCACTCTCTTTTTCTCTCCCTTGTTCTCTTTTTATTTCTCTCTCCCTCTCGCCACACTCCCTGCGACCCGCTTCCCTCCCTCTCTCTCTGATTTTTGTTTAAAGATTCAGCAGCGTGGACACAAAACATAGGAGTATGCAGCTCCCTGCCCTTCTCTCCCCTCTCTCTGAGGCAGCAGAAGCAGTGAGCTGTGAAATCCCGCATTCCTGTCCGATGGAGCTGAATTAGTGGTGTTGCAGAACAGAAAAGGACCCGCATTTTTCAATATCTCTATTTTCTCTCCCCCCCCCCCCCCCCCCCCATAATCTCCCACTCTCTTTTCCTCACTCTCAATCTCTCTCCCTCTCTCTCTTGTGCCCATGTTACTGTCCTTCCCCCATCCCCATTCTCCTTCTTAACGTTCCCACTCCTCATCTTTGTAAAGCCATCAGATGGAATGACCTCTTGCACGTTTATTTACATTTATTTGAACAGATTAGAAAACTTAGAAGACGTGAATTTACTCTATAAAACGAATTGCAACGCAATACTTCAAAATATGTTTTGTCTCACAATTTTAGCAAATATTGTAACATGTTGAGACAATCCGAGTGAAAGATACAAATGGCAACTCACCTTGATAATGTTGTGTTTCGGAGAAAAGAAACGAAATGTACTGCTTTAGCTAACGCGAAGGAGACATGCCTTCGAGATGTATCCTTCGGGTGCATATTTCTGCAATGATTCAAAAATCGTTGCCACATTTTAGCCAGTTGAAAGAGCAGAACGATTAGAACTTTTGAAAGTAACGCCTCGTATTACTGTAGTAAAACAAAATTCAACAAGAGTTTCTCCAAGATAAAAGTGGAAAATTTCTATCGTTTTAAACACCGAGCGATGGAGAAACCAAATTCTTAATGATATTCAACAACAAAAAAACACACACACACAAGTGCATTCTTGTACTTCCCCACGTGCGCACGGCATGTCCTCAAATTTACTTCACGAATCTTGCGTTTAACACGTTCACCTTGTTGAGGTGACTGGAGTATTCTTTGCGGCCAGGCAGCTGGATTCTATGTTAAAAGGAGTTTTATTTACCATATCTGCCAATTCAGAGAACGTTTAAGGCAGTCAACAAACAGTGCATTTATTTTCCAACGTGGAGGAGGAGGAGGAGGGGAAGAAGGGAGGGAGGGGAGAGGGGGGGGTTCCACTTCCCAGCCTGTTTTCAGCATTCCAGTCCTGTGTAATCTCAGTTTATAGCGTTGGGGGCGAAAATTCGACTGTGAGAATGTCCCGGTGCAATTAAAACGCGTCGCCGCTTTAAGAACTCGATTAGAACAAAAAACTCTCGGTAAGAGAATGTAAACGTCTCCGACGATGGAGCGGGTGCAAGATTTTTTTTTTTTTTAGCAAGTATGTCACAGAATAGCTCTAAGGCAAAGAAGAAAGTTTTGGCAGTAGTATTTTCCCTCTGAAGTTGTAACCTTTTGCATTTCCTTCTCGATTGTTGATCCACTCAAAGTAGCGATGTTGTTACAACACCTAACAACTGATTGTGATTAACAGCAAATCCGCCTCCAAATTTAACAGAACCATAGACACCAAAGACCCACTGGTTAATGAGAGATAAGGATACCATATCTTCATATCTTTTTAACCCTCCACGTTGTTCGTTTGCAGGATCAAGGTTGGGTTATTTCAATGGATTGCAATCTGTGGTTGCCTCTTAATGTGTAGCAGTGGGCATTTCACCTTGCAATGCATAGTAAGGGAGAGAGAAAGTAACTAACTCCTAGGGTTGGTGAAGCTTTCAGGCTGCATTAACAACAGTATGTCAAGAGTGTTTGTATTGTCATATGTTTCAGATAGAACAATCAAATTCTTAACTCCCTGTAACATTGAACCTTTCATTCCTCGGTGTGTCGTTTACAAAGAGTGTCTCCCCATATGGTATTTCGAGAGTTTACCAGTTAATCAGAGTCCAACTAATTGACACAGTAACTTTGTCATTGTCTATTGTATAACATGTAGAAACTTTACATGTAGACCCATCCATGTTCTTCAGGGATGTTGCCTGACCCAACTGAGTTACTCCAGCATTTTGTGTCCACTTTTCTGGAAACTTTGTGACTCCAGATGTACAAGAGATTTAACCTTCAAGGCAACATGGGGAAGTATCACTTCAAATGAATGCAGGGAAAATAGCCATAATATTGACAAAGGGATCTCTGGAAAAAGGTCCAAATCCCAAAACTCTATACACAAAGTGCTGGAGTAACTCAGCAAGCAGATCAGGAAAAAGAGGTGGCATATAATGGTGGATGTAATAATAGCAGAAGCTTTATATATGTGTAGAAAGGAACTGCTGATGCGAGTTTATACCAAAAGAAAGTGTTGGAGTATTTCAGCGGGTCAGGCAGCATCTCTGGTGAAAAAGGAAGGGTAATGTTTTGGGTTGGGACCCTTCTTCTCCAGAAGTTTTTTAGTTGGGTTAGCAGCTAAAACTGTGAAAAAATACTATAGAATAGCAATTCAGACAGTTTCTCTGTGTGTGGTGGAGCAGATGAATGCCTATTTTGGTATTAGTCTGTGCTCTTGCTAAAATGTCCAGGAAAGAACTGCAGAAGCTGGTTTAAACCCAAGATAGACAAAAAAAGCTGGAGTAATTCAGCAGGTCAGGCAGCATCGCTGGAGAAAAGAAATAGCTAACGTCACCTATTCCTTTTCTCCAGAGATGCTGCCTGGCCCAGAGCTACTCCAGGTTTTTGTGCCTATCTCCTACTTAAAATCATGATTTCCCAATGATGTTGCCATTGAATAATAGGATGAAACACAAAAGGACCCAAAGTGCTGGAGTAACTCAGCTGATCAGGCAGCAGCTCTGGAGAATATTGAGTGATTTTGGGTCTTGGCTGAAAGGTCTATACTTCCTCATTTCTACAACAGGATAAAGCAGGTCACTTACTGTACCCCAGTCACCACTTTAATCATTCATTCTCTCCAGTATTAACACACCATTATTCATCACAAAAGTTGTGAATTCTCTGCCACAGAAGGCAGTGGAGGCCACTTCACTGGATATATTCAAGAGAGAGTTAGATATAGCTCTTTGGGCTAATGCAATCCAGGGATATGGGGAGAAAGCAGGAACGGGGTACTGATTTTGGATGATCAGCCATGATTATATTGAACAGTGGTTCTGGCTCGATGGGCCAAATGGCCTACTCCTGCACCTACTTTCTATGTTTGTAAAATACACTGCAGCTACTTCCCAATGTCACTCCCAATCCCAGGACCTTTGTTACCATGGAAGATAGAGATAACAGGGACCTGGGAACGACACCAATTCAGGGTCCTCTGCAAGTCATTTAACATCTTGATGTAGAAATCAACAGTAGTTCCTTCATAGTTACCTGGTCCAAATCCCAAATCTCCACACCTTTTATTAAAAATCTATCAAAAGATCGCTTGGCACCACCGAAGGACACTGAGGTGCTAATTTAGACAGAGTCTCAGATTGGAGCAGCTTCAGCTGAGGAAATATTGTTTAATTTTGGTTTCCAGAATGAACACATTGCTCAACAAACTCCATTTGTCATTGACCATCCCTAGTTGCCCCTGAGGAGCTGGTAGTGGAGTAAATTATTGAACTATCTGAGTCCCAGTGGCGTTACACTGTGCTGTTTGACTGTGAGAGACATTCAAGATTTAGTCCCAGCAAAGATAAAGGGACAGTGATACATTTCTAAACCAGTGCTGTATGCAATGGGGATGATAACTTGTGTGTGGTGATGCTCATAAGTTCATAAGTGATAGGAGCAGAGTTAGGCCATTCGGCTCATCAAGTCCACGCCACCATTCAATTATGGATGATCTATCTTTCCCTCTTAACCCCATCTCCTGCCTTCTTCCCGTAACTCCTGACACCGCTTCTATGAACCCACCAGGCCACAGCCCTAAGGAATGCTTGCTGGAGCTGCAATGATTGACTTAGAATAAACTGTAGCCATCTTTCTTAGTGCATGGTCTGATTCCATGCATTGAAGTGTTGACCCTTTAAAGCCCATTGGATTCAGCTTTGCTGAGGCTCCTCGGTCTCTCACCGTGAAATGCTGCTTCAATGTCAAGCACCTCCACTCTCACCTCACCTCTGGCATTCAGTTCTTTGATCCATGTTTGTCCTTAGGCTGTGATGAGATATGCAGCAGAGAAGTCCCAGTAAAACTCACATTGGGCATTGAAGAGCAGGTTATACATGGGGGTTATCAGCGCCCCTTGATGGTGTGTAGGAACGAACTGCAGATGCTGGTTTACCCTGAGAGTCAGGGGAGAGGGAAACAAAGGGAAACAAAGGAAGATTGTGTGAAAGTGAGAGGTCAAAGGGGACAAAGATGAAGGCAAATGTGGAATGGATCATTTGGGGGAGGGTTTCGGCCCAAAACGTTGCCTATCTCCTTCGCTCCATAGATGCTGCTGCACCCGCTGAGTTTCTCCAGCATTTTTGTGTACCTTAGAATGGATCATTGTTTGCTAGGAAGGTGACAACGAGACATACAAGATAAAATTTAATCAGGAGGACAATCAAACTGGTCAGAGAACTAGGATTGGGAAGGGATGGATAGTGGGAAAGCAAGGGATAGTAATATTGATGATGGCTTCCATCACTCTACTGATATTTAAGAGTAAACGGATAAGGTACAAACAAGCTAAATGGATTTATCTTGCTTTTGTTATGAACAAGAACTCAAAAATAAAAGCATACCACTACTCTTCATGGGCAATTAGGAATGTGCCATGAATACTCTCCCTGCCATGGGCACCCACATTGCTTAAAGCAATTAAAAAGATATTAAATGTATAGGAAGAAACTGCAGACGCTGGTTTAAACCGAATATATACACAAAACGCTGGAGAGAAGGAATGGGTGACGTTTCATGTCTTCAGACTATTAAAGTTAATAGTCATTTGTAATTTAGTTTCAAATAGTCATGCACTGAAAGGCTTCAGATAATGTTCACTCAAGAGATTAAAGGGAACGGAGAGGGGCCCTATGAACTGTTTCCCCACATCTTCTATGGTTCAATGGACAGGACATAGAAACATAGATGGCTGATCATCCAACTCAGTATCCTGTACCTGCCTTCTCTCCATACCCCCTGATCCCTTTAGCCACAAGGGCCACATCTAACTCCCTCTTAAATATACCCAATGAACTGGCCTCAACTACCTTCTGTGGCAGAGAGTTCCAGCGACTCACCACTCTCTGTGTGAAAAATGTTTTTCTCATCTCGGTCCTAAAGGATTTCCCCTTTATCATTAAACCGTGACCCCTTGTCCTGGACTTCCCCAACATCGGGAACAATCTTCCTGCATCTAGCCTGTCCAACCCCCTAAGAATTTTGTAAGTTTCTATAAGATCCCCTCTCAATCTTCTAAATTCTAGCGAGTGCAAGCCGAGTACAAGGACATCACCCCCTTAGGTAGGAAACTATCACTTGTATTACCAATGCTTGTAAAAGAGGCCAAGTCAGATCAGAGGACCCATGCAAACTAATCATCCAGGTATCCATTAATGGGATAGACACAAAATGCTGGAGTAACTCAGCGGGGCCGGCAGCAGCTCTGGACAGAAGGAATGGTATATATATGACTGGAACAGTGCTAGAAGAAATTGTAATGGGAGCCCTTTAGGACCCGCTTTCTCTAAATGAAGGGGCCATGACAAAAAACAGGTGGGTTAGCAAACTGTGAGGAGGGTTCGAAGATAGGGATATAAATAGGTTCCGGCAATTGGAATAAATGGTTGGCAGAGAGGGTAACGTGAGGTGTAATGTGTAAGAAGGAAGTGCAGATGCTGGTTTAAACTGAAGATAGACACAAAAAGCTGGAGTAACTCAGCGGGACAGGCAGCTTCTCTGGAGAGAAGGAATGGGTGACGTTTTGGGTCGAGACCCTTGTGAGGTGATCCACACCGGCAGGAAGAATGAATTAGCAAATTACTATTTAAACAGTGTAAGTCCAGATAATAGGAAGCTGGAGTGCTGGAGTAACTCAGCGGGTCAGGCAGCATCTCTGGAGTTGTGCTCCACCTCTTATCAAACATCAACCCCTGCATCCCAGGAATTGTCCTAATGAACCTTCTCTGCCTGACCCGCTGATTTAGTCCAATGGGCCGAAGGGTCTGTTTCCACACTGTATGACTCTAATAAGTTTTACTTGCTCCTTAATATTGTTTTTCTGCATTCATTGCTGCTCCCTGGAAAATACTCAGTAGTGATGGTGGGTGTGAGATGGAGGGTGTCGGTCGGGTGTCTGTGCAAGGGTCACCCAGGCAAACATGATGGAGGCTGGCATGATAACTAGCCACTCTATTCCAGTCTGCAAAATGTACACCAATAATGTTGCACCCAGTCCACTGCAGACAGAAGAGTAACTCCTGACCACTACGAACATTGTACAAGCAATGAACATTATTGAGGAAGTAAGTTGCTTCTGCAGAATACCTTTCTGCTAGCTTTACCCAGTGTGGAGAATGTGACTCTCTCTTATGGGGAGAATGTTTCACTGTGCGTTGTAGAGAATGCAGGGATCAGCTGTGTCGCAGTTAGCACTGTGTCGTCCAGCAACAAAGATTAACCTCCTAAGCATTTTGCACAATATAGCACAAGCTGTTAACTACAGAAAGTGTCTAGCCAATACGGGGGGGATATTTCACCCAGCAGTGTACATAGTCACTGTAAAGTGCAACTTAAATACTAAAGTTGCAGGGAGTTACTTTCCCCATTCAGTAAAGTGCATGAAAATGTGTTCTTTATGACCGGGCCACGTCCTACATACAACAGTGTGATATTTTAACTACGACAGTGAATCGTTCAGGATATGGAATATAATGAAGTATGAAATATCAAGAACACAATGGCGTGAGGGTCATCATTTACCCTAACATGCACAGTGGGTGGCAGCTGTCATTGTTAGAATGTACAGTACAGGCAAGGAGATTTGGAATATAAGTGACAGCAAACTATTTTATATGTGTATGTATTATACACACACACACACACACACATATATATATATATAAGGATCTCGATCCGAAACGTCACCCATACCTTCTCCCCTTAAATGTATGTATGTGTGTGTGTATATATATATGTTTTTTATGTTAAGTTTATTCTTTAATATTATGTTGTATTTTTATTAGTGTGCTGCAAAGACATCTGAATTTTTTCTGAAAAGGGGATTAATAAAGTATTTATTGTTATTATTATTATTATTATTATTATTATTATTATTAGTATTATTATTATTATTATTATTATTATTATTATTATTATTATTATTATTATTATTATTATTATTATTATACACAGTTTGTTGCTAATATTTTAATTATACATTTTATTTATAATATATTATTAGCATATTAACAATGAACTGTTTATATATATATATATGTACATAAACACATATGTGTGTTTATATATATGTATATATATATTTATACATATTAAGAGGGAGAGGCACACAGACAGAGTGAGACAGAGAGAGAGACATTGTGTCATAGTGTGCATTATATTCTCCATTATACAACGTGCACACAGCAAATTCCAATCATCATCAGAACATCACACTACACTGTGTAGCATTTGGTCAGTGACTCCTCGATACTGAATCTTTCAACCTATATCGTGCAGAATGTGGAGTTTGACATCATAACAATAAACACCTTACCTTGCAGTATCCAATGAGGCAAACATTTCATTCTAAATTTTACAGAATGTAAATTGCAGCTCTGGGCTACCCTAAACAGACCAGCCTACGCTGTATAGAAGGTTAAACATCACTCTCTTTACAACAAACATGTCACCGTAAACATGCACAGTCAAGAGAGGGTGGTGGCCGTAGTAAAACTTCACCTTGTCTTGCACAGCATAGAAAGACACAGATCCTGCCATCTTACCTCACAGTGTACAGTGGGAGGAGGTGACTCCCTTCTCTCCAGCATTCTACCGTGTAGCGAACACTGTGTAAAAGAGTCACCCTGTGCTTTGAACATTTCACTCTGATTGCACAGTAGGTGCAAGATGAAGGAGTCGTAGAAGAAATCACGACCCCTTTGATAGCATGTTGAAATTGACCCTGTGTGATTGTAAATAGATTGCATCCCCTCTCTCTCCATCCCCCCCCCCCCCCCCCACCCATCATCATACAAGTTTCACTGCCATCCTGTTGAGTTTATATGTGTATGTATGTGTGTATGTATATGTGTCTGTATAACTAGCCTACAGCCAACAATGGACCATTGTGGGCTCCAGCTTGATTATCGTTGCTTTTTGCATATCTTCCATTCATTTGTCCTATACCTTTCGTTTCCCTTTCCCCTGTCTCGACCTGAAACGTCACCTATTCCTTTTCTCCTGAAGAGATGCTGCTTGACCCTCTGAGCTGCTCCAGCTTTTAGTGTCAGTCTTCGGTTTAAACTAGCATCTGCAGTTCCTCACTACATCCTTCACATTTTACTGTCCAAGATGTGCATGTATTTATGTGTATGTATGTGTGTATATAATAAATGAGAACAAAATATATATACTTACACACACACACTGAGCTTCTTTTCTCGTTTACTATGTTGTTTACCATGTTCTATGTTTACATATTCTGTCGTGCTGTTGCAAGTAAGAATTTCATTGTTCTGTCTGGGACATATGACAATAAAACACTCTTGACTATCTTCTTGGACTGTGGGTTTGTTTTGTCCAACACTTCCTCCTGTATTTTGTACAGATTGTGAAGTGAATCCACAATCACACCACGATGTGATGCAGAATGTGGACTTAACTCTGGACTGAACATTATATCCTGCGTTAGCTATCAACGTTCTCCCGCGGTGTACAGTGAGTGGTTCCCTTCTGTAGTGAGTTCCATCCCGCAGCTCAGTGCTCCAGTGAACCCTGCCTTACACACAATGTGGACTGTGCCCCTTGTTACTTGCCATGTATACACCGCTACATGCTACTATATTCAGTAGACAGACTCATTCCCTCTGACAGTGAAGTTTCACTTTGCATTGACCAGAATGCGGTGAGTAGCTCTGAGTTAGTGAACGTTTCACCAGAAAGAAAACGGCACTAAGCTTATTTCTGTTGAAGAAGAAACTGCAGATGTTAATTTTAAACGTCATCTCGCCTCTTGCTTTTCTCCAGAGATAGAAACATAGAAACATAGAAAATAGGTGCAGGAGTAGGCCATTCGGCCATTCGAGCCTGTACCACCATTCAATATGATCATGGCTGATCATCCAACTCAGTATCCTGTACCTGCCTTCTCTCCATACCCCCTGAGCCCTTTAGCCACAAGGGCCACATCTAACTCCCTCTTAAATATAGCCAATGAACTGGCCTCAACTACCTTCTGTGGCAGAGAATTCCACAGATTCACCACTCTCTGTGTGAAAAATGTTTTTCTCATCTCGGTCCTAAAAGACTTCCCACTTATCCTTAAACTGTGACCCCGTGTTCTGGACTTCCCCAACATCAGGAACAATCTTCCTGCATCTAGCCTGTCCAACCCCTTAAGAATTTTGTACGTTTCTATAAGATCCCCCCTCAATCTTCTAAATTCTAGCGAGTACAAGCCGAGTCTATCCAGATGCTGCCTGCCATAAGTTTACGGTGAGAGGGGAAAGATTTAATAGTAACCTTTTACTCAGAGGGTGGTGCGTATTTGGAACGAGCCTTCAGAGGAAGAATGCACAGGAAGGGACTGCAGACACTGCTTTACACCAAAGATAGACACAAAATGCTGGAGTAACTCAGCGGCTCAGGCAGCATCCCTGGAGAAAAGGAGCAGGTGACGTTTCGGGTTGGAACCCTTCTTCAGAGTCTGACCCGAAATGCCATCTCCTCCCTTTCTCCAGAGATACTGCCTGACCCGCTGAGTTACTCCAGCATTTTGTGTCTATTGCCAGAGGAAGTAGTTGAGGCATGTACAATAACAACATTTAAAAGACACTTGGAAAGGTACATGGAAGGAAATATTTCGATCTGCACAAACAGAAAGCAGCAAATGGCTGCAGGTTAAAATGTCCCGCAGAATGTGGAGAATGTTGCTCTCTTGTGAATTTTTCAGCCTGCATTTTTCAGTTTGCACAACATATGTCTTTCTGTAAGGATTAACTTATTCCCTTGCATTGGGTAAAAGGGAATGTAAGTTTAATGCAATGAGCATTGCAGAGTCAAGCTTGGGTCTCCTTCATATAACCATATAACCATATAACAATTACAGCACGGAAACAGGCCATCTCGGCCCTACAAGTCCGTGTCGAACACTTATTTTCCCCTAGTCCCATCTACCTGCACTCAGACCATAACCCTCCATTCCTTTCCCATCCATATACCTATCCAATTTATTTTTAATTCATAAAATCGAACCTGCCTCCACCACTTCCACTGGAAGCTCATTCCACACAGCTCTGAGTAAAGAAGTTCCCCCTCATGTTACCCCTAAACCTCTGTCCCTTAATTCTGAAGTCATGTCCTCTTGTTTGAATCTTCCCTACTCTCAACGACATCTCATTTTATAATGGACAATGAAGTCAGTCTCTGTTGGTCTTTTGTCCAACGCTCTAGTTTCAGAGCGATTGCCTGTAATTCTAAACATTTCTTCCTGTCACTTCCGTTGAGGAAGCGACATGTTGTTTCAATAAATGTTTCTCTCTTCACTCTACCTTATCTAGAGAGTGGCTCTCTCTTAATGAACTATTCACACTCCCTTGCACAGAGTGTTGTGTACAACTTGTGGAGGGGAATGGGCAGGGAGATGGTGTCAGTCTATGTCTGAAAGGACTTGAAAGGTCTCTTGATCAGTATGGGTGTTAGAGGTTATGGGCAGAAGACAGAAGAGTGGGGTTAGGAGGGAGAGATCGATCAGCCATGATTGGATGGCAGAGTAGGCTTGATGGGCCGAATGGCCTAATTCTACTCCTATTCCTTATGCTCTTCTGACCCAAAATGTCAATTGTGCATTTCCCTCCACAGACGCTGCCTGACCCACTGAGTTCCTCCAGCAGTTTATTCTCTGCTCCAGATTCCAGCACCCACAGTCAACTGTGTCTCTCGCGAACAACTTTGTTTCAGTGAACGTAGCAACCTGCACTCTACATTGCAACAATGACTTCCTCTTCAAGCAACAACTAAAGCTTGGAGAAGTATCTTTATGAACGGAGAGAGAAAGCCCTGTCCCACGGTACTAGTTCATTCCAAGAGCTCTCCCGAGTTTGCCCTGATTCGAACTGGGAGATTTACGGTAATGGCCACTCGTCGATACTCGGGGCTCTCGTGGACATTTTTCAACATGTTGAAAAATCTTCACGAGTCTTCCTGTGCTTACCTGCCGTTAGCGAGTCCTCCCGAGTACCTGCCGTTAGCGCTATTAGTCGTCCCCGAGCTCCGACGTACCCGCTACGTTGATTCTCCGTGCTTACCACGAGTTTGATTTTTTTTTAAAACTCGGGAGAGCTCTTGGAATGAACTCGCAACGTGGGACAGGGATTAGAGGCAGAAAAGTTCAGGGGGCAAATTTTCACAGCCCACACTATACCGAAGGCATAGTCACCATGAACCGGGGAATTCTGCAATTTTGGAGAGTGTATATTGTTCCCAGCAATTTTGGAAAGGGATAGATAGAGGGAGACGAGGAATGGGTCAATATGGAAAAATCATAAGCTTAAGTGATGGGGGGTAGAATTGGGCCATTCGGCCCATCTAGTCTACTCCGCCATTCTCTCTGTCTTCTTCCCATAACCCCTGACACCCGTAATAGCAAAGGATTTTGAGAAAAATACACAAAATGCTGGACTAAGTCAGCGGGTCAGGCAGCTTCACTGGACAACGTGGTTAGGTGACATTTCGGGTCGGGATACTTCTTCAGTCTGGTTGTAGAGGGGGGAAGAAGTTGTGGAAGAGAACGTCCCGGCATGTAATAGGTTGATACAGGTGAGTGGAGGGTTTGATAGGGTTGGTGGACAGAGACCATGGATGAATACACAGAAGGTGTGAGCCAAAAGCAGTGAAGTGCGAATTGTGAAGCTGGAGGAAGGAATGTAGGTGGAGGAGGAGAGGGAGGGGTTGGGTCATGGTGGGACACAGAGGAGAGGAGAGGAAAGGGGGGTGGGGTGGGGGGAGGGCGTGGGTTTTAGTTAGTTAGTGGGTTTTAGTTTAGTTAGCTAAAATTGGAGAATGCAATGTTCAAATCATTGGGTTGTAAGATTTCCAAGCAGAGTATGAAGTGCCTTTCTTCAAGTTTGCATGTGGCCTCATTCTGGCGATGGAGGAGGCCCAGGACAGAAAAGTCAGTGTGGGAATGGGAAGAGGAGTTAAAATGGTTTGCAACCAGGAGATCCAGCAGACCGAGAACAAGTGTTCGGCGAAATGGTCTTTGACCCTGGCACTTGGTCTCGTACAGGAGGCAACATCGGGAGCACCGGATGTGGTACATGAGGTTAGAGGAGATGCACGTGAACCTCTGTCCCACCAGGAAGGACTACTCGGGTCCTAGGATGGAGGTGGTGTTACATCTCCTGTGGTTGCATGGGGAAAGCACCTTGGCAAGGGGTGGTTTGGGCGGGAAGGGTTAGGTGAACCAAGGAGTTGCGGAGGGAGCGGGCTCTGCAGATGGTGGAAAGCGGTGGAGATGGGAAGATGTGACTGGTGGTACATGGACCCCTGTCTCAGCTGGAGTGTTGATGAGAGTATTGCTGGACTGGGAGCCATTATAGATCCACTAGATTAGTGGGTGGACAGGACAGTCTAAGCTGCGACATGGCCCACAGAGTTGTGAGTAAACCCAAGCTTTGAGGCAAGGAAGGTGTGAGGCTGGCTAGAGAAGCATTGGGACATGGCAGAGTTGCAGAGGGCAGACGTCACAGATGTCAGGGGTTCTTGAAAACAGAGCAAGCATATATTGGAAGCTCATCCTAAGTCAAACTGAAATCTGCTGTGTCAACAAAAATGTTCACTATATCTATAAAAAGCAAATGGTCAAACAAAATAGTGCAAAGTCAAAAATATTAGCGCTAAAGTCTTTTTTGGTTCGGAGCCTATTTGGAGGTTGTAGTGTTTAATATCCTGGTGGTTATAGGGAAAAAACTGCTCCTGAATCTGGACGTTACAATTTTCAGGCATCTGTACCTTCTTCCCGATGACAGAGGTGAAATGAGTTTGTGGCCAGGGTGGTGTGGGTCTCTGATGATGCTGGCTGCCTTTTCAAAGCAGCGACTACTGTAGATCCCTTCGATAGTGGGGAGGTCGGTACCCGTGATGGACTGGGCAGTGTTCACCATTTTTTGTATTTTTTTCGTTCCTGGGCATTGGAGTTGCCGAACCAGGCTGTGATGCAACCAACCAATATGCTCGGTGGTACACACAATTGCTGGGGAAACTCAGCAGGTGCAGCAGCATCTATGGAGCGAAGGAAATAGGCGACGTTTCGGGCCGAAACCCTTCTTCAGACTGATGGGGGGTGGGGAAAGAAAGAAGGAAAAGGGGAGGAGGAGGAGGAGCCCGAGGGCGGGCTGATGGGAGGGTGGGAGGAGACAGCTAGAGGGTTAAGGAAGGGGAGGAGACAGCACGGGCTAGCCAAATTGGGAGAATTCAATGTTAATGCCATAAGGACGCAAGGACCCCAGACAGAATATGAGGTGCTGTTCCTCCAATTTCCGCTGTTGCTCACTCTGGCAATGGAGGAGACCCAGGACAGAGAGGTCGGATTGGGAATGGGAGGGGGAGTTGAAGTGCTGAGCCACCGGGAGGTCAGGTAGGTTATTGCGGACTGAGCGGAGGTGTTCGGCGAAACGATCGCCCAACCTACGCTTGGTCTCACCGATGTAAATGAGCTGACATCTAGAGCAGCGGATGCAGTAGATGAGGTTGGAGGAGATACAGGTGAACCTTTGTCGCACCTGGAACGACTGCTTGGGACCTTGAATGGAGTCGAGGGGGGAGGTGAAGGGACTGGTTTTGCATTTCTTGGGGTTGCAACGGAAAGTGCCCGGGGTGGGGGTGGTGCGGGAGGGAAGGGAAGAATTGACGAGGGAGTTGCGGAGGGAGCGGTCTTTGCGGAAGGCAGACATTGGGGGAGATGGGAAGATGTGGCGAGTGGTGGGGTCACGTTGGAGGTGGCGGAAATGGCGGAGGATTATGTGTTGTATTTGCCGGCTGGTGGGGTGAAAGGTGAGGACCAGAGGGACTCTGCCCTTGTTGCGTGTGCGGGGATGGGGAGAGAGAGCAGTGTTACGGGGTATGGATGAGACCCTGGTGTGAGCCTCATCTATGGTGGCGGAGGGGAATCCCCGTTCCCTGAAGAACGAGGACATTTCCGATGCCCTGGTATGAAATGTCTCGTCCTGGGAACAGATGCGGCGTAGGCGGAGGAATTGGGAGTAGGGGATGGAGTCTTTACAGGGGGCAGGGTGGGAAGACGTGTAGTCCAGATAGCCATGTGAGTCAGTGGGTTTGTAATGTATAATAACCAATATGCTCTCTACTGTACACCTGTAGAAGTTCAAGAGAGGTTTCGTTGACGTACCAAATCTCCTCAGTTTTCTCGGGAAGTAGAGGCGTTGATGAGCTTTTTTTTATGATTGCATAAATGTGCTGAATCCAGGACAGATTTTAAGAGATATGCACATCCAGGAATTAGATGCTTTTGACTCTCTCCACCGCTGTCCTCTTGATGAAGACAGGTTTCCAGATCCTCATTCTTGATCTTCCATTGTCCACAATCAGTTCCTTGGTCACACTGTTGTTGAGAGCAAGGTAGACAAAAAAGCTGGAGAAACTCAGCGGGTGAGGCAGCATCTATGGGGTGAAGGAATAGGTGACGTTTAGGGTCGAGACCCTTCTTCAGCCTGAGAGCAAGGTTGTTGTTCATTGGTGCTAACTCTTTGGTGACCCTTGGACTATCCTTGATCAGACTTTGCTGGCTTAACCTTGCACTGAACGTTATTCCTTTATCATGTATCTGTACAGTGTAATGGCTTGATTGTAATCATGTATTTAAGAAGGAACTGCTGATGCTGGAAAATCGAAGGTACACAAAAATGCTGGAGAAACTCAGCAGGTGCAGCAACATCTATGGAGCGAAGGAAATAGGCAACGTTTCAGGCCGAAACCCTTCTTCAGACTGATGGGGGGGGGGGGGGGGGGGGGGCGGGGCTGTAATCATGTATTGTCTTTCTGCTGAATGGATAGCACGCAACAGAAGCTTTTCAGTGTACCTCGGTACACGTGACAATCAACTAAACTGAACTGAACTGTTCTGGCACCGTTTGGTCAGTCGATCGATCTCCCTTCTATACTCTGACTCATCATCATCAACAAAGGTGGTGTCCACGTCGAACTTGAAGATGGAGTTCAAACTGTGCTCGGCAGCACAGTTGTGAGTTTAGAGTGAGTAGAGCAGGAGGCTGAGTCATTGAGGCACGTCACCTAAATCTTCTTGGGCACCAGTATTGATGATGCCCTTATAATGCAGGTGGGAACCTCAGACCTCAGCCATGGGAGGTTCCCACTGTGTGACCCAAGGAGCAATATCATGTCAGTAACATGGGGAATGGGATTAGTGGTGAGTTTCTCCCCAGTACCTACTGAAAAAAATCTTCATTCGCCCAGTACGCTCATCTAGTGCTGAACATCTGAGAAGCCTTGTGAAAAAATGAAAGGTAAAGATATGGGTTTGAGAATGGCCTGTGTTTGGATATTGTAGTCACTAATGTGAAACTTGACATTGTGCTGGGGAAAGGTGTTGTTGAGGGGCTGGGTGCCTTTGAAAAAGGGGGAGCCAAGCAGAGATTGTTTTAGGTCCTGGAATTGAAGTGTGGGAGGGGAAAAGGAAGACATTGCAGGTGGCCTGTTGTTAACACTGGACAGAGAGGGAAAAAAGGCGACATGAAGAGGTTGCCCAACTGGAGGTGAATAGAGTAACTCCTTGTGTAGGAAGGAACTGCAGATGCTGCTTTAAACTGAGGATCTCCACAAAATGCTGGAGTAACTCAGCGGGACGGGCAGCATCTCTGGAGAGAAGGAATGGGTGACGTTTCGGGTGACCCGAAACGTCACCCATTCCGTCTCTCCAGAGATGCTGCCCGTCCCGCTGAGTTACTCCAGCATTTTGTCTGTGTTTAGAGTTACGTCTTGTATTGATGTAGGTGGCGGGTGAATTGATCACCACGACAGAGTTGATCACCACAACATTCACTCTATGCCGGTACAAATGGAATGAGATATTCAATGGAACAGAATGAGCGGGATCCATAGGAGCAGAAGACAAGAGAGGGAAGCGCTGATAATCACCGAGTGAAAATGGGTGCATCACAGTGATCCACAATTTAGGTTAACTCAGTGGCAGCCATAAATGTTAGATAGATGGCAAGAAATCCTGCAGGAAAATTCGGGAGAACCCTTTTCCCCAGAGATTGAAGAGAATATCCCAACGTGGCCATTAACGGAAGCCTGTGTTTCAATGCTCACTCCGAGTTGCCCTGAGATCATTTCTGCTTGACTAGATGGTCAGGGTTTGATTTTGTGAGAGTCGAGGCTTGCTGAGTTACCTCAGAGCTGGGTTGACAGTCCAACAGGGTAAAAAGCACAAAGTGCTGGAGTAACTCAGTGGTTCAGGCAGCATCTCTGGAGAACATGGCCAGATATCGTTTCGGGTCAAGACCCTATCTTTCTGTCCACCAAGGATGTTTGGGACTGGGGGGGAGGGGGGGGGGGGGGCAATAGAGACATAGAACATGGAAACAATAGAGTCATAGACAGAAAATGCTGGAGTAACAGCGGGTCAGGCAGCATCTCTGGAGAAAACCAATAGGTGATGTTTTTGGTTGAGACCCTTCTCTGGTTCCTTCCTACACAAGGAAACAGGCCATTTGGCCCACTAAGTCTGTGACAAACATCACATACACATGCAAACCAGAGCAGAAGCCAGGTGATGTATTGGTATTGATGTATGTTCATTATTGTCACGTGTGCCGAGGCAGAATGAAGGGCAGCAGGCAGAGCGAATAGGAAAATGCCTGGCGGCTGAACACAGTTTAGTTTAGTTTAGAGATACAGCGTAGAAACAGGCCCTTCGGCCCACCGGGTCCGCGCCGACCAGCGATCCCCGCACATTAACAAATTTACATTTACCAAGCCAATTAACCTACAAACCTGTACGTCTTTGGAGTGTGGGAGGAAACCGAAGATCTCGGAGAAAATCCAGGCAGATTACGAGGAGAACGTACAAACTCCGTACAGACAGCACCTGTAGTCGGGATGGAACCCGGGTCCACGAAGCTGCAATCGCTGTAAGGCAGCAACTCTACCACTGCGCCACAGGGAAAACATACAAACTCCATACAGTCAGCACCCATAGTCAGGATTAAACCTGGGTCTCTGGCGCTGTAAGGCATCACTGTGCTGCCCAGTAACAGGGAATAAGTCTCTAAAGAAATGAATATAAACAGACAAAATGGCAGTGCTGAAATGAAGTTGATGCACTGCAACGTTGAGAACTATATTGCACACTCTGTATCTTACACTTTGCTCTATTGTACTTGAGTTTGACTTGATTGTATTATCTGATCTGATTGGACAGCTTGCAAAACAAAATGTGCAGGAAGGAACTGCAAATGTTGGTTTACACCGAAGGTAGACACAAAGTGCAGGAGTAAGGAGCGGGTCAGGCAGCATCTCTGGAGAAAAGGACTAGGTGACATTTTGGGTCGAGAGTCAAGAATCAAGAGAGTTTTATTGTCATATGTCCCAGATAGAACAATGAAATTCTTACTTGCTGCAGCACAACAGAATATGTAAACATAGTACATAAACAAGAGAAAAATAGTTCAGTGTGTGTATATATACACATACAAACACACTCAAAAAACAAACAATCATAGTGCAATAATAATAAATAGCCTGTTGTAGTTCAGAGCTTATTTGTTGTCTTGTTTAATAGCCTGATGGCTGAAGGGAAGAAGCTGTTTCTGAACCTGGACGTTACAGTTTTCAGGCTCCTGTACCTTCTTCCTGATGGCAATGGTGAAATGAGAGTGTGGCCAGGATGGTGTGGGTCTTTGATGATGTTGAGACAGCGACTTCGATAGATCCCTTCGATGGTGGGGAGGTCAGAGCTGGTGATGAACTGGGCAGTGGTCACAACTTTTTTGCAGTCTTTTCCGCTCCGGGACTCTCTTTCAGATTGAGAGTCGGGGGAAGAAGGGTCTCGACCCGAAACGTCACCTATTTCTCCCAAATTGCTGCCGGACCCGCTGAGCTGCCCCAGTATTCTGTGTCTACCTTCTGTGTAAACCATCAGTCTGAAGAAGGGTTTCGGCCCGAAACGTTGCCTATTTCCTTTGCTCCATAGATGCTGCTGCACCCGCTGAGTTTCTCCAGCATTTTTGTCTACCTTCGATTTTCCAGCATCTGCAGTTCCTTCTTGAACATAGAAGAAATTAGTGACTTTTCGGGTCGAGTCCCTTCCTCAGACTGAAGAACGTTTCTTGACCCCGAAATGTCACCCATTCCTTCTGTCCAGAGATGCTGCCTGCCCCTCTGAGTTACTCCAGCATTTTGCATCTTATCTTCGATGCCAACCAGCATCTGCAGTTCCTTCCCACGCATAGGTAGGTGACGTTTCGAGTCGGGACCCTTCTTCAGACCGCTGGGTGAGCAGACGGCTGTGGATTCAGACGGGGTGAGACTGGGGTGGGTAAGGGGAAGAAGAGAAGTCGAGACGGTTGATTAACACAAAGTACTGGAGTAACTCAGCGGGTCAGGCGGCATCTCCAGTGTAAAAGGATGGGTGACCCTTTGGGTCGGAACCCTTCTTCGCAGTGAATGTAGAAGGGTGGAGGAACTGGGGGTAGGAAAAGGCATGCAACAGATGAGTAAGTAAGGGTGGAGGTCATAATTTAAGGATAAGAGGGAAGTCTTTCAGGACCGAGATAAGAAAATCATTTTTTACACAGTGAGTGGTGAATCTGTGGAATTCTCTGCCACTGAAGGTAGTTGAGGCCAGTTCATTGGCTATATTTAAGAGGGAGTTAGACGTGGTCCTTGTGGCTAAAGGGATCAGGGGGTATAGAGAGAAGGCAGGTACAGGATACTGAGTTGGATGATCAGCCATGATCATATTGAATGGCGGTGCAAACTCGAAGGGCCGAATGGCCTACTCCTGCACCTATTTTCTATGTTTCTACAATGGCTCATTGTTGGCTGGGGAAGTGGTGATAATGAAGGGATGTGGGGATGTGAACTGCGGAACTAGAGGAGGGGCAGGAAAAAGCCTGGTGAGTGATAGGTGGATTAATCAACAACAGTGCAAATACTCTTCTGACATTCTCAGCATTTATATATTCATTATTGATATATTCTGCAGTGTTCACAAACCATCCGTATACCAAGCAACCTCGCTACTCATCTGGCCCCCTGGATGATATCCCTTCCCCTGTATGAGGGGTGTCAGGTAGAAACAGAACTGAAATGAATGAGTTATCAGGCTTCTGTAATACAATACAATACCGTTTATTTTCATTTGAACCTCAAATGAAGTTCAAATGAAATTTGGTTTCTGCAGTCATACAACAAGGAAAAAAAACCAAGACACACAATTTACACAAACATCCATCTCAGTGAATCTCCTCTTTACTGTGATGGAAGGCAAAGTCTTGTCTCGCCCCTGCTCTCCTTTCTTCACCCGATGTCAAAGTCAAAGCCCCCGGCGGGCGATGGTAAGTCCCGCGGCCATTAAGGCCACGCCGGGCGATGTAAGGCCGCACTCCGGGTCTTGACGTTGGAGCCCCCGGCGGGCGCTTGCATGTCCCGCGCCCGTTAAAGCCGCGCCGGGCGATGTAAGGCCCCGCTCCAGGTTATTTTCAACCCCACAACTCGGGCGGGAGAAGTTGCCATCCTACCACAACTAGAGAACAGTCCTGAACTACTATCTACCTCAATGGTGACCCTCTGACTATCTTTGATCGGATTTTCATGGCTTTATCTTGCGCTCAAAGTTATTCATGTTATTCCTTTTATCATGTATCTGTACACTGTGAATGGCTCGGTTGTAATCATGTATTGTTTTTCCATTGACTGGTTAGCACGCAACAAAAGCTTTTCACCCAACCTTGGTACAGGTAGCAATAAACTAAACTCAGCTAAACTAAAGATAGACACGAAATGCTGGAGTAACTCAATGGAACAGGCAGCATCTCTGGATAGAAGGATTGGGTGATGTTTCGGGTGATGAATCTTCTTCAGTCGTTTTCAAGTTGTCAAGCTGGAAAGGGCGCAGAGAAGATTTACGAGGATGTTGCCACGAATAGAGGGTCTGAGCTATGGGCAGAGGTTGAGTAGGCTGGGACTCTATTCCTTGGAGCGCAGGAGGATGAAGAGTGATCCTATTGAAGTGTACAAAATAATCAGAGGAATCGATCGGGTAGATGCACAGAGTCTCTTGGCCCAGAGTAGGTGAATCGAGGACCAGCTTCACCATAGGTTTGTGGTGAAGGGGTAAAGATTTAATAGGAATCTGAGGGCTAACTTTTTCACACAAAGGGTGGTGGGTGTATGGAACAAGCGGCCAGAGGAGGTAGAGAGGAACTATTGCAACATTTAAGAAACAGACAGGAACATGGATAGGACAGGTTTGGAGGGATATGGACCAAATGCTGGAAGGTGGGATTAGTGTAGCCAGGACATGTTGGCCGGTGTGGGCATGTTGGGCCGAAGGGCCTGTCTCCACACTGTATCACACTATGACTCTGAACTGCATTAAACTAAACTAAACTAAACCAAGTGGGAGAATGTTTATTGTGGCCCCAAATTCCCAACTTATCTCTTGGTTTGTTTATGTCGTCTCCAGAGGATTAATCTTTAATTGTCAAAGACAATTGTCGAATTCCAGGTCACTTCTAAAAAACAAGCGCGTTTGGTCAGTTTGCTGAGGTGTTTCATGGGCTGAGACCGGGGCTGCATTTGTTGATGAGGGATGGGGTTGGGGAGGAGAGGGGGGTGGAGGTTGTTCCCCATAGATTTAGCTCTGTCAGAACTTGTTCCCACATTTTGTTCCCTCGTGCCTGCTGGGGCTGTTAGTAAGGTCCAGTCCAGTCTAATTCCCCATCCCAACCTTACAGTGAAAGAACTCTCCCACTCTCCAAAGACGCACAGGTTTGTGCGGGAAAGAACTGCGGACGCCAGTTTAAACCGTAGACAGACACAAAAAGCTGCAGTAACTCAATGGGTCAGGCAGCATCTCTAGAGAAAAGGAATAAGTGACGTTTCGGGTCGAGACCCATCTTCAGACTGAGAGTCAGGGGAAAGGGAAGCGGGAGATATAGATGGTGGCATAAAGAGATACAGAACAAATGATTGAAATATATGCAAAATGTAACGATGATCAAAGAAAGGTGGAGGCTATAAGAAGGTTTTACGGGTTTGTAGGTTAATTGTAGATAGGCACAAAATGCTGGAGTAACTCAGTGGAACAGGCAGCATCACTGGAGAGAAGGAACAGGTGACGTTTCAGGTCGAGACCCTTCTTCAGACTAAGGTTAATTGTCTTTGGTAAAATTGTAAATCTTCCCAAGTGTGTAGGATAGTGCAGGTGTACAGGGATATCGCTGGTCGGCACGGATTCGGTGGGCTGAAGGGCCTGTGCTGTATCTCTAAACCAGTGCTTCTTAAACAATTTCAGTGTCATTCACCCTTGAGTCTTTAATCACAAAATTCCATTCACCCTCCACTAAATGTTGTTATGTTTTGTGGTGATTTTCATCTCATTCTCCCTCGTGTATAATTTTATATATAATTTATTTTGTCACATGAGCAAAAAACATAAATGAACTTATTTCTTAAGTAGACAAAAATGCTGGAGAAACTCAGCGGGTGCGGCAGCATCTATGAAGCGAGGGAAATAGGCAACGTTTCGGCCAAAACCCTTCTTCAGACTTCAAGACTGAAGAGTCTGAAGAAGGGTTTCGGCCCGAAATGTTGCCTATTTCCTTCGCTCCATAGATGCTGCTGCACCCGCTGAGTTTCTCCAGCACTTTTGTCTACCTTCGATTTTTCAGCATCTGCAGTTCCTTCTTGATCATTTCTTAAGTGTTTATTTTCTTCAACTTTTTGAACATCCTAAAAATATGTAAAGAAAACTTGAGAGTGAATAAAAGAAAAAGTTTAATTACCACTGGAGTTGGAAAATTGTTCTATTAGAATGATTTTTAAAAAAAACCCATTCCTACTTCTAAACACTGGGCTTCAGCCCCATCCTACCCTTTCGGGCTTTGATTACTGCAGTTTTTTTTCTTGGAAAACTAGCTCAAAAAACCATGGAGTTTGTGCTTTAATATATTAGTATCCAACTAATATAACTTTCTATAACTCTCCCCGGCGAAAGCTAACAATACCACCAAATATCAACGTTGGTAGCTAAATTGCTACACAAAGTTAAGTTGCCAACAGTTGCCTTTGGCGATCCTCCAGTGTTGTCATTTATGAAGTTATGATCCCACCCGCTCATCTGGTCTTCCCTAAAAGGTTATATTACAGTAAATTTGGGAAATATCCTGCTCCTTTGAAAACCATAGGTAGAGAGAGAAAAAAACATAAATCTTCCAGCTCCACTGCCATTAAAACCAATCAGAGCTTACTAACCATCTAATGGCAATACCTTTTATAAGTATAGAAAAATATGTATAAATATCTGAATAAATTAAGACATCCACCCTTCATTCACCCCTCTAGTATTCATTCACCCCAAAATTATTTCATTCACCCCTTGGTGAACCATTCACCAGTTTAAGAAGCACTGCACTAAACTAAACTGCAAAGCTCAAACCACGCTCACACTTTCCGAGCTAATCAGCGCTATATCTCTGAGTGTTCATTGTGTGGGCATGTGGTTCCACACCCCCCACCCGGATGCCACCCCTGTGATGAGCTTGCTCTCCCCCCCCCCCCCCCCCAAGACAAATTCTTTGACAGCTGCCTCCCCCCACCCCCCTCCCCAACCCCCCACCCACCCATTGATTCCTGCAGCCTGCCATTGATAAGTATTGATGACTTTGGCGGCCGTAAATGCGCTTGTGTTTGTCAGAGGCGGAGGAGAGGGAGTCGCAGGCTTTGAATTGTAACCCCTGGCTGAGAGCTGGTTCCTAATTGCATGCATGGCATTCTTTGCGAGTGGGTGTAGGGCTTTTATCGGGTTTGTTTTCACAGACACCACTTATAGAAAAGAAACCCTTTCATGTGCTCAGGGAAGGAGAGGGAAGAACTAAAGCACAAACACTGCTCGGACAATTGAACATTAACAGAGACGTAGGCAGAAGTGGCTCAAGGCTTTAACGTCGAGTTTAAGAAGGAACTGCAGATGCTGGAAAATCGAAGGTAGACTAAAGTCTGAAGAAGGGGTTCTGCCCGAAACGTTGCCTATTTCCTTGGCTCCATAGATGCTGCTGCACCCGCTGAGTTTCTCCAGCACCTTTTGTCTACCTTCAAGGCTTTAACGTCGGCTTGGAGATCGATTCCCTTAGTGTTTAGTTAGTTTTTTTAAAGTACTTTTCTGTCCTATTCACCGACAAATGCAAAACTGGCTCTTATCGTTGGTGTCCGATGCCGACGCCAACTCCTACCAAGGCTCGTACACTTGAAGATGCTGCATTCAGTGACGTTAGATGCATGTTCAGCAACTTGGCCGGCACGGTGGCGCAGCGGTAGAGTTGCTGCCTCACAGCGCCGAAGACCCGGGTTCGATCCTGGCCACGGGTGCTTGTCTGCGCTGAGTTTGTACGTTCTTCCCGTGACCTGTGTGGAGTTTTCTCCGGGTGCTCCGGTTTCCTATCGCACTCCAAAGATGTACACGTTTGTAGGTGTGTAGCCAGTGGTCGGCACGGAAACGGCATGTTTACGCGCTGTATCTCTAAAACAAAAACAACAACAAAATATTTCCAATTTTCTGTTACACCGTTGGGGACACAACTAATATAACTCAAGTATATACAAAAGTATATAACTCTCGTTTCCCTTTCCCGGTCATTTCAGTCTGAAGATGGGTCTCGACCCTAAACGTCACCCATTCCTTCTCTCCAGAGATGCTGCCTGTCCCGCTGAGTTACTCCAGCATTTTGTGTCTATCTGCACTTTCTTCCTACACACATAATCAACGAAATTCATGAAACGTCGCCTGTCCCACAGTACGAGTTAATTCCAAGAGCTCTCCCGAGTTTAAAAAATAAAAAAAATCAAACTCGTGGTATGCACGGAGAATGAACGTAGCGGGTACGTTGGAGCTCGGGGACGTCTCTTAGCGCTTCGGGAAGACTTTTCAACATGGTGAAAAATGTCCAGGAGAGCCCCGAGTACCGACGAGTGGCCATTACCTTAAATCTCAGAGTTCGAATCAGGGCAAACTCGGGAGAACTCTTGGAATGAACTCGTACCGTGGGACAGGGGGTTTGTTACACTCCATATCTCTACTTTAGGCTTTGTCTGCGGTTCCCTGTCACCACATTAGCACAATCCACATCCCTGTTTATTATTAGCCCGCACTATTCTTTCACCCACACATTCTCATTCTTATTTATAAATCCCTCCGTGGCTTTGCCCCAACCCAACTATATTCACAATATTAATAATAATATCCACAATATTAGTCTTCCTCCAGATCTGTACACAGGGAAACTCCCACAGTGGTGACCATAAGATCACAAGTGATAGGAGTAGAATTAGGCCATTCGGCCCATCATGTCTACTCCCCCATTCAATCATGGCTGATTCTCCTGCCTTCTCCCCATGACCTCTGACAATGATATTCAATAACCAAAGCTTTAACCTCTAGAAATATTTCTCTGAAACTTTTGCCCTCTCTAACTCTGCCTTCACTTTAAAACTCTCCTTAAAATCAACTCTTTGATCAAACTTGAGTCTAAGTTTAGTTTAGTTTAGAGATTCAGCGTGGAAACAGGTCTTTTGGCCCATCGAGTCTGGCCGATTGTTCACTTGTTCTACCCTACACACGAGGGACAATTTACAGTTTTACCAAGCCAATTAACCTACAAATCTGCATGTCTTTGAGGTTTGAGAGGAAACCGGATCACCCGGAGAAAACCCACGTGGTCACAGGGAAGAACCTGCAAACTCCGTACAGACAGCAGGCATAGTCAGGATCGAACCCGGGTCTCTGGTGCTGTAAAATTAGTTGTCAGACAGGAAACAAAGAGCAGGGATTAATGGGTCCCTTTCAGAATGGCAGGCAGTGACTAGTGGGGTACCGCAAGGCTCGGTGCTGGGACCGCAGCTATTTACAATATACATTAATGATTTAGATGAAGGGATTAAAAGTAACATTAGCAAATTTGCAGATGACACAAAGCTGGGTGGCAGTGTGAACTGTAAGGAGGATGCTATGAGGATGCAGGGTGACTTAGATAGGTTGGGGGATTGGGCAGATGCATGGCAGATGCAGTTTAATGTGGATAAGTGTGGGGCTATCCACTTTGCTGGCAAAAACATGAAGGCAGAATATTATCTGAATGGTATCACGTTTTGAAAAGGAGAAGTACAATGAGATCTGGGGGTCCTTGTTTATCAGTCAATGAAAGTAAGCATGCAGGTACAGCAGGCAGTGAAGAAAGCTAATGGCATGTTGTCCTTCATAACAAGAGGAGTTGAGTATAGGAGCAAAGAGGTCCTTCTGCAGTTGTACAGGGCCCTAGTGAGACCACACCTGGAGTATTGTGTGCAGTTTTTGTCTCCAAATCTGAGGAAGGACATTCTTGCTATTGAGGGAGTGCATTGAAGGTTCACGAGGTTAATTCCCGGGATGGCTGGACTATCATATGTTGATAGAATGGAGTGGCTGGGCTTGTGTACCCTTGAATTTAAAGGATGAGAGGGACTTATTGGAACATATAAGATTATTAAGGGATTGGACATGCTAGAGACAGGAAACATATTCCCAATGTCGGGGGAGTCCAGAACCAGGGGATGCAGGGTGTAGAGGGGTAGGCCATTTAGAACAGAGATGAGGAAAAACTTTTTCACCCAGAGATTGTGAATCCGTGGAATTCTCTGCCTCAGAGGGCGGTGGAGGCCGGTTCTCTGGATGCTTTCAAGAGAGAGTTAGATAGAGCTCTTAAAGATAGCGGAGTCAAGGGATAGGGTGAGAGGGCAGGAACGGGGTGCTGATTGTGGATGATCTGCCACGATCACATTGAATGCCGGTGCTGGCTCGAGGGGGCCGAATGGCCTACTCCTGCACCTATTGTCTATTGTTTATTGTAAGGCAGCAACTCTCCCACTGCGCCACCTGAGTCATCTGCAAAATATCAGTTTTATCATTCAAATTTTATTTGATGTCATTCCTGTGAGTCATATGGACATGTTCCTAGGTTACAAATGATTTATAAGCGCAAACTATTGTCGCTGTGCTTTGTATGGCTTCAATTGTCAATTCCACTCAGTTCTGACAAGATTAAAATGAAGGTACCAACTATTGACTACCGGTCCACTTTCATCGGATCTCAAACCACCTGCAGGTATTTTACTTCTCTCCTACAATGTGGTTTAATTTCCAGTCTTGCATTTGCAATTAATGAGCTCCTGAATCTCCTGGCCTTTTTCGTGAGATTATTCCTGATGCTTTTTAATGGAGGGGCCAGAAATCTTCACACGGGTACTAATTACGGTGGACTCAAAGACCCGAAGAAGGGTCTCGACCCGAAACGTCACCCATTCCTTCTCTCCAGAGATGCTGCCTGTCCCGCTGAGTTACTCCAGCTTTTTGTGTCTACCATTGTTTCAGGGTCAGCTCCTCCGTAAAGCTCACTCCGAGAAGTTGGACACAAAATGCTGGAGTAACTTAGCGGGACAGGCAGAATCTCTGGAGGAAAGGAATGGGTGACGTGTTGGGTTGAGACCCTTCTTCAGTCTGAAGAAGGGTCTCGATCTGAAACGTCACCCATTCCTTTCCTCCAGAGATTCTGCCTGTCCCGCTGAGCATATCCAGCATTTTCTGTCTATCTTCGGTGTAAACCAACATTTGCAGTTCCTTCACACTCACTCCGAGAAATGCTTTCCTTGTAAGATCTTCAACATTGATCGTGCTGTGGAAACATCACTGCTCAGGGGTCAGACTGATGGAAATGACAGGGCAGATATTTGGTCTGAAGACTCAAGGAACTGTGGATGCTTGAACCGTGAGCAAAACATAAAGTGCTGAAGCAACGCAGTGTGTCAAGCAACATCTGTATAGGAAATGTACAGATGTTGTTTCGGGTCGGGACATTTATTCAGACTTAAACTGACCTGAAAGGTCGTCTATCCATTCCCTCCAGAGATGTTGCCTGACCCGCTGAATTCTTCCAGCACTTTGCTCAAGTGTTTGGTGTAGAGATAACTGCACCTGTTATGGCACCAGCGACAAGGAGATCTGTGTGGGCCCTTGCATAGATGGTGATGTGATTGAGAAGGTGCCAATGCTTTGGGAACGGCTCCATCCAAGACCGCAAGTAATTGCAGAGAGTTGTGAACGCAGCCCAGACCAACACGCAAACCAACCTTCCTTCCATTGACTCCATCTACACTTCAAGCTGCCTCTGCAAGGCCACCTGCATAATCAAGGACGAGTCTCACCCCAGTCACTCCCTCTTCTCCCCTCTCCCATTAGGCAAAAGGTACAGAAGTGTGAAAACTCACACCTACAGATTCTAGGACAGTTTCTTCCCAGCTGTTATCAGGCAACTGAACCGTCCTCTCACCAGCCAGCGAATGGTCCTGACCTCCCATCTAACTCATTGGAGATTCTCAGGCTATTTTTAATTTACTAGGTTTTATCTTGCACTAAACATTATTCCCTTTATACTGTATCTGTGGACGGCTTGATTGTAATCACGTGTAGTCTTTTCTTTGACTGGACAGCACGCAACAGAAAAGGCTTTTCACTGTACCTCGGTACACGTGACAATAATACACTAAACTAAACTAAACGCGACATAATCCAGAGGTTGCCACCACGTTATTTTGTACTTGTCTTCCTGATAAAACAGGATGTTACTTATAAACAAGACTTCTTCTTGGTATTTTGTCAAGAGGACACCTCCCAACCATCAAAGGAATCTACAGAAAACGCTGCCGAACATCATAAGGCCCACACCACTCCGGCCATGCTCTCATCTCGCTGCTACCATCGGGAAGAAGGGACAGAAATCTCGGGACCATTACCTCCAGGTTGAAGAACTGCTTCTTGCCATCAACCAGCCTACACAACCCAAGCCACAACCCCACCTCAGCATCAAACTACTGCGGGCTCTGTATAATTTGCACTGGGTGCTTTGTTCTGCACTATTATGGTCTGGTTTACTTCGTATAACTGATAATGTGGAGGAACAAGGACCTGCAATGTTGGAATCTTCAGCAAGTGCTGGAGTAACTCTGCAGAGCAGGCTGCATCTCTGGAGGACATGGATAGACAACGTTTCGGGTCAGGACTGAAAAAGGGTCCCAACCCAAAACTTTGTCTAACAATATCCTCCAGAGATGCTGCCTGACCCACAGAGTTACTCCAGCAACTTGTGTATTACTGATAAATGATTGTATTATCATTCATTATTGTATATATATATATATACTTGTTGTGTGGTTGCAATTAGTATCTGTGAAGCTGCAGTGAGCAAGAATTACAATACCCCAGTCCTGGTGCCTATAACAATCTTGTCTCTTCGCTCCTCTTTTGACAATTATACTTTTCCAGAGGTTTGCACCTATTATGATTCCCTCATTGAAGTCGTAACGAAATACCTGCTGAAGTTCTCTTTTGTGACGCTGAAGTAATCGTGGCACAAATCCATCAACTCATCTTCCATAACTGGAAAGAGAAAAATATGGCAGGAATAAAAACTACTGGGAATGTTGTCACGGTGACACAGTGGCACGATGGCACAGCTGATAAAGCTGCTAACTCACAGCTCCAGAGACCTCTGGTGCTGTCTGAATGGAGGTCTCCCTGTGACCGCGTGGGTTTGCTTCAGGTGTTCCGGTTTCCTCCAAGATCCCACAGATGTACTGATTTGTAGGTTACTGGACCTCTGTAACTTGCCCCTGATGTGTTGGAAGTGGATGCAAAAATGTTTAGTTTCATTTAGTTTAGTTTAGAGATACAGCGTGAAAAGCAGGCCCACCAAACCCACGCCCACCAGCGATCGCCGCAAAATAACAGCATCCTACACACACTTGGGATCATTTACAATTTTAATGAAACCAATTAGCCTACAAACCTGTACGTCGTTGGAGTGTGGAAGAAAACCAGAGAACTGGGAAAAAAATACATGCAGGTCACGGGAAGAACGTACAAACTCCATATAGACAGCACCCGTAGTCAGGATCGAACAAGGGGGTCTCCGGCACTGTAAGGCAGTAACTCTACCTCTGCGCCACCGTGCCACAGTTTATTTGGTTTATTTAGTTTAGTTTAGTTATTGTCGTGTGTACCTGGGTACAGTGAAAAGCTTTTTTGTTGCGTGCTATCCTGCATGGTTACAATCAAGCCATCCACAGCGTTCAGATACAGGATAAGGGAATAATGTTTAGGATAACATTGTGTGAACGGGTGATGGATGGTCTGCGTGGACCACCTGTTTCCATGCTGTATCTTTCAATCAACAAATCAAGATCAGGCAGCATCTCTGGAGAGAGGAACAGAATTAACGTTTTAAGTTGGAGTCCAGTTATCAGAGTTCAGAGAGGAGGAAAACAAGTTCGAAAAACAAAGAAAAAGTCGAGGCACAAGAAACTGCAGATGCTGGAATAGTGAGCAAAACACACAGTGCTGGAGGAACTCAGTGGGTCAGACAGCATCTGTGGAGGGAATGGGCAGGTGACAATTTGGTTCGGCTTGAAGAAGGGTCGCAATCCGCAACGTCACCTGTCCGTTCCCTCCACAGATGCTGCCTGGCTCGCTGAGTTCCTCCAGCCCTTGGTGGTCTGACCAGGAACAAAATGAGCTTGTTTTTATCTCTTTGCCAGTTGTGAGGAATGGGTTTCAGCAGTAATTAAGCAGAGAGAGCCCACAGTCTCTCGAGTTTAGAAGAATCAGAGGTGATCTCACTGAAATGTACACAGTGCTCATGGAGTTTAGCAGGGTTGATGCAGTGATGATGTTTCCCATAGCTCTACCATAGACACAAGGGGCTGAATGGCCTGTTCCTGCCTTGATTTATCATTACAGCTACAAAACTCTGCAGAATTTTAGCCTCCTGCCCTGGAGACCATTGCCCTATAATTATGAAAATTGTTTACCCAAACATAGATTATTTCCCACAAACCATGGAGATTATTACTCTGTAATTGTTCTCACCACGGGGATTCATAAGTTCATAAGTTATAGGAGCAGAATTGGGCCATTCGGCCCATCAAGACTACTCCACCATTCAATCGTTCCCTCTCAACCCCATCCTCCAGCCTTCTCCCCATAACCCCTGACACCCATGCTAATGAAGAATCTGCCTTAAAAATACCCAGTGACTTGGCCCTCACAGCTGTCTGTGCAAATGAATTCCACAGATTCACCACCCTCTGACCAAAGAAATTCCTCCTCATCTCCTTTCTAAAGGAACGTCCTTTTATTCTGAGGCGATGGCCTCTGATTCCTGCTCAGTAATCAGCAAGATTATTATCTTTTAACGATGGACTTTATTGGCAACTAACCTTGGATTTTATTGACGACTAATTTTGGATTACTGCTCCCTATTATGAATAGTGTTGCGAAATTTCATTGTCCTATCTGGGACACATGACAATAAACTCTCTTGAATCTTGAATCTTGAAATTATTGAGATTGCGTAATTATGGAAATTATTGGATTCGAACCTGAAAGATAATTATCCATCCCTGCAGGGCAATTCCACACCACAGGGATTATCACTTCTAACCACGGACTGATAACCCGTTAACCATGGAGTTTCATAGAGAGAGAGAAAGCTACATCCAAAGATCCGCTATAGGATCTTTGGGTACAACATAGGAGAGGTTTCTCATTGAAACAGATAAGATTGTTAAGGGCTTGGACACACTAGAGGCAGGAAACATGTTCCCGATGTTGGGGGAGTCCAGAACCAGGGGCCACAGTTTAAGAATAAGGGGTAAGCCATTTAGAACGGAGACGAGGAAACACTTTTCCACACAGAGAGTGGTGAGTCTGTGGAATTCTCTGCCTCAGAGGGCGGTGGAGGCAGGTGCTTTCAAGAGAGAGCTAGATAGGGCTCTTAAAAATAGCGGAGTCAGGGGATATGGGGAGAAGGTAGGAACGGGGTATTGATTGGGGATGATCAGCCATGATCACATTGAATGGCGGTGCTGGCTCAAAGGGCCGAATGGCCTACTCCTGCACCTATTGTCTATTGCCTATTGTCTATTGCCAATGAGGTGGGGTGTTATGTGTAGGAAGGAACTGCAGATGCTGGTTTAAACCGAAGATAGACACAAAAAGCTGGAGTAACTCAGCGGGACAGGCAGCATCTCTGGAGAGAAGGAATGGGTGACGTTTCAGGTCGAGACCCTTCTTCAGAATAACACTGCAGTAATCAGGGGAGGTGTACAGGAGAGATCGACCAATGTGGCAGCACACTGCCGCCTCACAGTGCCAGAGACCAGGGTTCGATCCTGCTGCCTGTTCGTGGAGTTTGCACGTTCTCCCTGTGGGTTACCTCCAGGTGCTCCGGTTTCCTCCCACAATCAAAACAATGTGCAGGTTTGAAGGTTTACAAACAGAACTGTCCTGTGTCAGACACATTGTTTCTGCCTGTTCCATCCCCAACAAACTCATCTCCACATACCTTGCTACCATCCTAACCCCCACTCCCCCTCCCCCCTTGTCTGGACCCTTTTAAAGCAATTTGTAAACCAGAATTTGCAGTGTCTTGTTTCTACAGTTTTGAAGGTTAATTATCCTTTGCAAAATTGACCCGAGTGTGTAGTGAATGGATGAGAAACGCCACGATACGATAGAACATTATTTATCCCAGGAGGGAAATTGTCCATATTAGTGGAAATATGTCATCCCCGATAACAAGCAGCATGGGAGCACCTCAAGGCTGCTTGCTCAGCCCCCTGCTATACTCACTCTATACTCATGACTGCGTAGCCGGACATAGTGCGAACTCCATCATCAAGTTCGCCGACGACATCACAGATGGTAATGAGTCAGAGTATAGAAGTGAGATCGACCGATTGACCAAATGGTGCCAGCACAACAACCTGGCTCTCAACATCAGCAAAACCAAGGAACTGATTGTGGACTTTGGAAGGGGTAGGATAGTGACCCACAAACCGGTTTATATCAACTTCAAGAGCTTCAAATTCCTGGGCGTGCACATTTCCGAAGATCTTTCCTGGTCCTAGCACACTGATGCAATTATAAAGAAGGCACATCAGCGCCTCCACTTCCTGAGAAGATTACGGAGAGTCGGTATGTCAAGGAGGACTCTCTCGAACTTCTACAGGTGCACAGTAGAGAGCATGCTGACTGGCTGCATCATGGTCTGGTTCGGCAACCTGAACGTCCAGGAGCGGAAAAGAATGCAGAAAGTTGTGACCACTGCCCAGTGCATCACCGGCTCTGACCTCCCCACCACCGAAGGGATCTATCGCAGTCGCTGTTTCAAAAAAAGCTGGCAACATCATCAAAGACCCACACCATCCTGGTCACACACTCATCTCTCCGTTGCATCGAGAAGAAGGTACAGGAGCCTGAAATCTGTAACATCCAGGTTCAAGAACAGCTGCTTCCCCACAGCCATCGGGCTATTAAACATGATATCAAAAAGCTCTGAACAATAACAGTCTATTATTATTATTATTATTGCACTATATCTGTTTATTTATTGTGTACATATATGGTCTATAGATGCACTGAACTTTTATCTTCCGTTTTGTATTATGTTTACATATTCTGTTGTGCTGCAGCAAGTAAGAATTTCATTGTTCTATCTGGGACACATGACAATAAAACTCTCTTGACTCTCTCGATCTGCCAACAGTCATAAAACACAAGATACATGAAACAAGTAGAATAACAGAACTAGGGGGAAACAGGTGATCGATGGTCGGCGTGGACTCGGTGGGCCGGAGGTCGTATTTCCAAGCTATATGTTTAAACTGAACTGAAGAAGTGTCTTGACCCGAAACGTCACCTGTTAGAAACTTAGAAACATAGAAAATAGGTGAAGGGGTAGGCCATTCGGCCCTTCGAGCCTGCACCGCCATTCAATATGATCATGGCTGATCATCCAACTCAGTATCCTGTACCTGCCTTCTCTCCATACCCCCTGATCCCTTTAGCCACAAGGGCCACATCTAACTCCCTCTTAAATATAGCCAATGAACTGGCCTCAACTAGCCTCAACTGACCTCAACTGTGGCAGAGAATTCCAGAGATTCACCACTCTCTGTGTGAAAAATGTTTTCCTCATCTCGGTCCTAAAAGATTTCCCCCTTATCCTTAAACTGTGACCCCTTGTTCTGGACTTCCCCAACATCGGGAACAATCTTCCTGCATCTAGCCTGTCCAACCCCTTAAGAAATTTGTAAGTTTCTATAAGATCCCCCCTCAATCTTCTAAATTCTAGCGAGTACAAGCCGAGTCTATCCAGTCTTTCTTCATATGAAAGTCCTGACATCCCAGGAATCAGTCTTGTGAACCTTCTCTGTACTCCCTCTATGGCAAGAATGTCTTTCCTCAGATTAGGAGACCAAAACTGTACGCAATACTCCAGGTGTGGTCTCACCAAGACCCTGTACAACTGCAGTAGAACCTCCCTGCTCCTATACTCAAATCCTTTTGCTATGAATGCTAACATACCATTCGCTTTCTTCACTGCCTGCTGCACCTGCATGCCTACTTTTAATGACTGGTGTGCCATGACACCCAGGTCTCATTGCATCTCCCCTTTTCCTAATCGGCCACCATTCAGATAATAGTCTACTTTCCTGTTTTTGCCGCCAAAGTGGATAACCTCACATTTATCCACATTATACTGCATCTGCCATGCATTTTCCCACTCACCCAGCCTATCCAAGTCACCTTGCAGCCTCCTAGCATCCTCCTCACAGCTTCGTGTCATCCGTAAACTTGGAGATGTTGCATTCAATTCCCTCGTCCAAATCATTAATATATATTGTAAATAGCTGGGGTCCAAGCACTGAGCCTTGCGGTACCCCACTAGTCACTGCCTGCCATTGTGAAAAGGACCCGTTTACTCCTACTCTTTGCTTCCTGTCTGCCAGCCAGTTCTCTATCCACATCAATACTGAACCCCCAATACCGTGTGCTTTAAGTTTGTATACTAATCTCTTATGTGGGACCTTGTCGAAAGCCTTCTGAAAGTCCAGATATAACACATCCACTGGTTCTCCCTTATCCACTCTACTAGTTACATCCTCGAAAAATTCTATAACATTTGTCAGACATGATTTACCTTCCATAAATCCATGCTGACTTTATCCAATGATTTCACCACTTTCCAAATGTGCTGCTATTCCATCTTTAATAACTGATTCTAGCAGTTTCCCCACTGCTGTTAGACTAACTGGTCTGTAATTCCCCGTTTTCTCTCTCCTTCACTTTTTAAAAAGTGGGGTTACATTAGCTACCCTCCAATCCTCAGGAACTACTCCAGAATCTAAAGAGTTTTGAAAAATTAACACTAATGCATCCACTATTTCTGGGGCTACTTCCTTAAGTACTCTGGGATGCAGCCTATCTGACCCTGGGGATTTATCAGCCTTTAATCCATTCAATTTACCTAACACCACTTCCCTGCTAACCTGGATTTCACTCAGTTCCTCCATCTCATTTGACCCCCGGTCCCCTGCTACTTCCGGCAGATTATTTATGTCTTCCTTAGTGAAGACAGATCCAAAGTAGTTATTCAATTGGTCTGCCATGTCCTTGTTCCCCATGATCAATTCACCTGTTTCTGACTGCAAGGGACCTACATTTGTTTTAACTAATCTTTTTCTCTTCACATATCTATAAAAACGTTTGCAGTCAGTTTTTATGTTCCCTGCTAGTTTTCTTTCATAATCTATATTCCCTTTGCCTAATTAAGCCTTTTGTCCTCCTCTGCTGGACTCTGAATTTCTCCCAGTCCTCTGGTTGGCTGTTTTTGTTCTGGCTAATTTGTATGCTTCATCTTTTGTTTTGATACTATCCCTGATTTCCCTTGTTATCCACAGATGCACTACCTTCTCTATTCATTTTCTCCAGAGATGCTGTCTGACCCGCTAAGTTACTCCAGCATTTTGTGATCTGTATAGTAAATTAAATGTGGGCATCTGGATAAAAATTACAAATAAGAAAGTCTTCATCGTTTGTTCTGCAAGAACGGTGTCAAGAAGTATTTCGTAATATCTGTCACAATGGTAACGTTCTCTAGTTCAAACTCTATTCAATAATTGTACTCATTTGAAGGAGAATTCCTAGAAACACATCAGCTTCAATAACACTCTAAGATTAGTCAATCTTCAAAGATGAATAAAAAACTCCAAAGTTCTTTTGTTAAAAACGTACATGTTCACAAAATTCAATGTGCTCAAGATACTAATTTGTTCAAGGCAAGAAAAACCTGAGTGAAAAGATGAAAATCATGTGAATGCAGCGTTAACCAATTTCCCCCCAGTTCACAAGAGAGTTAGCACCAGTAATTAACTGTACATGGCACTCTTGACTTGAGGTTACTGTGTACCCTGGTGCTGTTACCTCCTTGATGGGGTTATATCACCTCCCAAACATCAGTGGGAATTCAAAGATCAGGTACTTAGGTTAATGGCAATGGGGTGTAAAGACCATGCATACACAGCAGTGGGACACAGCAGATCTCCCAGTTGCCAAACACTTTAACTCCCCTTCCCATTCCCATACTGACCTTACTGTCCTGGGCCTCCTCCACTGTCAGAGTGGGGCCAAACACAAATTGGAAGAACAACACCTTATATTTCGCCTGGGCAGCTTACAATCCAGCGGTATGAATTTGATTTCTCTAATTTCAAATTCCCTCGCTCTCCGTCCCTGCCTCACAATAGTCATCGTACTAGATACACTGTCGACTTGCTTAGTTTCACTTTTTGTGTCCACTCCTCATCACCTTCTCCACAGCCAACAATGGAGCATTGTGGGCTCCACCTTTCCTTGATCATCGGCGCTGTCTGTGATTTGTTCTTTTCATACCTTTCATTCGTTTGATCTTTGTACCTTTTCATACTTCTAGTTTCTCGTCCAGGATGGGCCAGCTATTTCCCAGGAGCTTATCTTTGTGAATGGGATGTATGGGAGAGAGCCAGCGGACAATGAGGGACGGTTAATGCTGCTCAGATAGACATTCATTCCAAGTGATTCTGAAGCTCTTTAGCTGTGTGTGTGAGACAACCTTCATCAGGCAGTCGCCAAACAGTTGCTCCTCAGGAGACAAGAGTCAAGAGAGTTTTATTGTCATATGTCCCAGTCAATATGG